>NC_065598.1:1970000-2075000 GCF_024542745.1 Macaca thibetana thibetana
TCGCAGCACTTTGGAAGGCTGAGGCAGGTGAATCACCCGAATCCAGGAGTTTGCATCCAGCCTGGCCAACATGGCGAAACCCTGTCCCTACTAAAAATACAAAAATAATAGTAATAATAATAATAATAAAATAATAATATTATTATTTAATAATATTTAATATATAATAAATATTAATTAAATTTATAGTATATATTTATATATAATATAATATATAAATAAAATAAAATAAATATATAATATATAATATATATATATATATTAATATTTATATAATATTTTTTATATAAAATTAATATATAATATTTATCATTTATTATTATATAATTAAATTAAATAATGTATAATTTAATATTTAATATATAATGTAAATATATAATATTTATATATAAAATATAAAAATATATAATATATTTTTATATATTTGTATATACTACATATTTATATATAATATATTATATATAAATATATAAAATAATTATTAAATATATTATATATTTATATATTATTATATATTTATATATTTATATATCATTTATATATTATGTATTACATATAAAATATATAATATATAAATATAATAACTATTGATTAAATAAATAAATACATAATTAATAAATAAATAATAATAATAATAATAAATTAGCTGGTGGTGGTACCTGTCATCGCAGCTACTCGGGAGACTGAGGCAAGAGAACTGCTTAAACCTGGGAGGTGGAGGTTGCAGTGAGCCGAGATTGCGCCACTGCACTCCAGCCTGGGCGACTAGAGGGAAACTCCATCTCAAAAAAAAATGCAAATGGAAAGACAGCACAGGTCAGGCGCTGTGGCTAACGCCTGTAATCTCACTTCAAGAGGCTGAGGTTGGCTGATCGACTGAGGTCAGGAGTTCGAGACCAGCCTGGACAACATGGCGAAACCCCATCTCTACTAAAAATACAAAATTAGGCTGGGCGCAGTGGCTCAGGCCTGTAATCCCAGCTCTTTGGGAGGCCGAGGTGGGCGGATCACGAGGTCAGGAGATCGAGACCATCCTGGTTAACACAGTGAAACCCCGTCTCTACTAAAACTAGAAAAACGAGCCGGGCGTGGTGGTGGGCACCTGTAGTCCCAGCTACTTGGGAGGCTGAGGCAGGAGAATGGCTTGAACCCAGGAGGCAGAGCTTGCAGTGAGCTGACATTGCACCACTGCCCTCCAGCCTGGGTGACAGAGCGAGACTGTGTCTCAGAATAAATAAATTTATCCTCCAGGTTTATCTTGGTGACTGGACACAGCCTATCTTCCCGTTTCTCGAAGCTATTTTACAATCCATGATTTGAGAGCTATGAAGATGCAGGGCCGTCTTGTCTGTGCGTTAGCAAGTCTACAGTAGACAATGAAGGCTGAGAGGACGTAAAGCGTTTTCTTATCTTCCAGGAGGGGACAAAGACCAGGGAAGGAAATCGGGAACAATGTTGGTTTTATTCCCCTCTCTTTAAAAATACATGTGATCAGCCAGGCACAGTGGCTCACGCCTGTCATCCCAGCACTTTGGGAGGCCGAGGCGGGTGGATCACCTGAGGTCAGAGGTTGGAGACCAGCCTGGCCAACATGGCAAAACCCTGTCTCTACTAAAAATACAAAATTAGCCGGGCGTGGTGGCGGGTGCCTGTCATCCCAGCTACTCGGGAGGCTCAGGCAGGAGAATCGCTTGAACCCAGGAGGCGGAGGTTGCGGTGAGCCGAGATGGTGCCACTGCACTCCAGCCTGGGTAATAAGAGCGAAACTCCATCTCAAAAAATAAAATAAAAATAAAATAAAATAAAATAAAATAAAATAAAATATAGGTGTGATCCTTGAAGAATACACACATTGGCTCAACTTCTCAAGATGGATGGTGTGTAATGATTTTATCTCTGCCCCTCTTAATGAATCGTGTGTGTGTGTGTATGTGTGACTTTTGTTTCGTTTGATGGAAATAAATTTTGCAAGGTTTGGGCTATGAGACTAGGAAGATAATTGATGATGATGACATTAAAATTATATCAGGAACGGGATGTGTCTTCAATAAAACTTCATTAATGGGAATCTCATAAATTCACAATTTAGGCAGAAATTTATCTTAGCGTGGGCTCTTAACCCAAGACTGAGTAAATTAACCGTGTAAAGATTTCAGGAGCGAAGAAAGCAAGATTTTCCATAGCTTAGACGCATTTTTTTTTTCATCTGAAAATGTGAGTTTAATTGGGATTGTCTATCAAATAATCAGATTTTCCACCCAACCGGTATTTATCAAAACTTTGAAAGTCTCCAATATCATACTCACGGAAAGTAAGTGTATTTTTATAACATTCTGTAATAGTTAATATAAATTGGTGATTTTTATTAGAGCGCCTTTTAGCTGAGTGCAGTAAATGACTTTCTAAAATTCCGTTTTATAGATTCTGCCAATCTCTGACTGCTACTAGTTGATGGTTTTTTTTTTTGCTGAGGGCCTCTTTAGGACTGACTTCTAGTTCTATCTTGCTGATGTCTGCTTTTATTTTATTTTATTTTTTAGACAGAGTTTCACTCTTGTTGCCCAGGCTGGAGTGCAACGGCACGATCTCACCTCATTACCACCTCTTGTCTCCTGGGTTCAAGCGATTCTCCTGCCTCAGCCTCCCAAGTAGCTGGGATGACAGGCGCCCGCCACCACACCCAGCTAATTTTGGTATTTTTAGTAGAGATGGGGTTTCACCATGTTGATCAGGTTGGATGGTCTTCAACTCCTGACCTCACGTGATCCACCTGCCTCGGCCTCCCAAAGTGCTGGGAATACAGGGGTGAGCCACTGTGCCCGGCCACTGATGCCTGTTTTTTTGTTTGTTTGTTTGTTTGTTTTTTACTTGGATGGGATGCTTAATCTCTCGGCGGGTATTTTGTTATGTGTAGCATCAAAGACCAGATGGATTTAATAATTTCTGGAATTGCTGGGGTGCAGTGGCACGATCACGGCTCACTGCAGCCCCAAACTTCTGGCCTCAAATCATCCTTCCCCTTCAGCACCCCGAGTAGCTGGGACTACAGACATGCGCCACCATGCCCAGGTAATTTGTTGACTTTCTATAGAGATAGGGTCTTGCTATGGTACCCAGGCTGGTCTCAAAGTCCTGGCCTCAAGTCATCCTCCTGTGTCAGATTCTGGAAGCACTGCAATTACACAGCATGACACTATGGCAAATTAATAATCTTTATATTGTGGGGGTTTTTTGTTTGTTTGTTTGTTTCAAACAGAGTTTTAGTCCGTTGCCCAGGCTGGAGTGCGGGAGTATGATCTCAGCTCACTGCAGCCTCCATCTCCTAGGTTCAAGCGATTCTTGTGCCTCAGTCACCCGAGGGGCTGGCATTACAGGCGTGAGCCACCACGCCCAGCTAATTTTTGTAGTTTTAGCAGAGACCAGGTTTCACTAGGTTGGCCAGGCTGGTCTCTAAGTCCTGACCTCGAATGATCCACCAGCCTTGACCTCCCAAAGTGCTGGGATTACAGGTATGATATATTGTGGTTTTCAACTGTTTTCTACTTGATAAATACAGACATGTGGGAGGCTATGTATGAGGAGGATATATTTAATGTGTTTTCTGCAGGTGTGTTTCTTTAAAATAATATTAAACTGGAGATTATTAATATTATTTAGAATATTTTAATAATATTAGTATATTAATTATTAAATTATTGTCCCACAATTATTAATTTAATAATTGCTTCTTGATTAACCATTCAATAACTGATTATCTAAATGTTGTATTGAAGCTTATTAATAATATTTAGATTATGTTGAAGATTTTTGATATTCAGATTATTATACTGAAGAGTAATAATAATATTTAGATTAATATCTAAATAATATTAGATGGAAGATACGACATTGCCATTTTCATAGATTAGAAATGGGCAAGGGTTGGCCATTTAATGTGTCTCAAACTTACTAATTTATATGCATATCTTAGTTTTCCTAGTCATGATTCCGAGAGGGTGGGGTTAGGGTATAATGTTCCTGCATCCAGCCAAGAGCCTAGCCCCGAGCCTTCCAAATTAGCTTGTAGCAGTCAGCTATTGGTACGTAACAAACAGCCCCTTCACTCATAAAAGGATAAGTCTTATTCTTGTTTACTCAAGTGTCATAATATTAAACTGAAGGAGATTATTAATATTATTTAGATTAATATTTTAATAATATTAATATATTAATTATTATCATTCCACAATTGTTAATTTAATAATTGCTTCTTGATTCATTGACCATTCAATAATTGATTAATATCTAAATACTATTGTATTGAAGCTTATTAATAATATTTGGATTATTATATTGAAGGTCATATTTAGATTATTATATTGAAGATTATTAATAACATTTAGATTACTATCTAAATAATACTAGATGGAAGATATGACATTGCCATTTTCATAGGTTAGAAATGGGCAAGGGTTGGCCATTTAATGTGTCTCAAACTTACTAATTTACATGCATATCTTAGTTTTCCTAGTCATGATTCTGAGAGGGTAGAGTTAGATTATAATATTCCTGCATTCAGCCAAGAGCCTAGCCCCGAGCCTTCCAAATTAGCTTGTAGCAGTCAGCTATTGGTATGTAACAAACTGCCCCTTCACTCATAAAAGGATAAGCTCTTATTCTTGTTTACTCAAGTGTCATAATATTAAACTGAAGGAAATTATTAATATATTTAGATTAATATTCTAATAATGTTAATATATTAATTATTGTTCCACAATTATTAATTTAATAATTGCTTCTTGATTCATTGACCATTCAATAATTGATTAATATCTAAATACTATTGTATTGAAGCTTATTAATAATATTTAGATTATTATATTGAAGATCATATTTAGATTATTATATTGAAGATTATTAATAACATTTAGATTACTATCTAAATAATACTAGATAGAAGAGATGACATTGCGATTTTCATAGATTAGAAATGGGCACTGCACTCCAGCCTGGGTGACAGAGCAAGACTCCGTCTCAAAAAAAAAAAAAAAAAAGAAAAGAAAAAAAAAAAAAAAAAAAAGAAATGGGCAAGGGTTGGCCATTTAATGTGTGTCAAACTTACTAATTTACATGCACATCTTAGTTTTCCTAGCCATGATTCCGAGAGGGAGGGTTAGAGTATAATGTTCCTGCGTCCAGCCAAGAGCAGCAGTCAGCTATTGGTACGTAACAAACAGCCCCTTCACTCATAAAAGGATAAGCTTTTATTCTTGTTTACTCAAGTGTCAACCGCTGATCTCAGCTGGGCAGTAGGAGTGGAATCAAGGAAGTGAATTTGAATCAAGGAAATGAATTTTTTTTTTTTTTTTGAGTTGGAGTCTCGCTCTGTCACCCAGACTGGAGTGCAGTGGTGCAATCTCCACTCACTGCAACTTCCACCTCCTGGGTTCCAGCGATTCTCTTGCCTCAGTGTCCAGAGTAGCTGGGACTACAGGCACCTGCCACCACACCTGGCTTATTTTTTGTATTTTTAGTAGAGACGGGTTTTCACCATGTTAGCTAGGCTGGTCTCAAACTCCTGATTCTTGTGATCCACCCCCTCCTTAGCCTCCCAAAGTGCTGGGATTACAGTCATGATCCACCATGCCCAGTTACTTTTCTTGAGTGTGTACTTTTCCCTTTGCAGTAAATCTCCATACTTTTACTCTTTTTCTTGTTTTTGTTTTTTCAGATAGAGTCTCGCTCTGTTGCCCAGGTTGGAGTGCAGTGGTGAGATCTCAGCTCACTGCAAGCTCCACCTCCTGGGTTCATGTCATTCTCCTGCCTCAGCCTCCCAAGTAGCTGGGACTACAGGCGCCCACCACTGTGCCCAGCTATTTTTTTTTTTTTTTTGTATTTTTAGTAGAGACAGGGTTTCACTGTGTTAGCCAGGATGGTCTCGATCTCCTGACCTTGTGATCCACCCACCTCAGCCTCCCAAAGTGTTGGGATTACAGGCGTGAGCCACTGCACCCAGCCCTTACTTTTACTCTTTTCTGACTTGTCCTGAATTCATTCTCACCACAGTGTCAAGAGCCTGGATGTCGGCTGGGGTTAAGGTCCCACTGGCATCTGGGGATGTCTCCCAAACCACCAGTATCATTACCATAAGCATTTGTAAATAATTTCCCAGAATAACCCTTGTATTCATCTGTTTTCACGCTGATGATAAAGACATGCCTGACACTGGGTAATTTATAAAGAAAAAGAGGTTTAATGGACTCAGAGTTCCACGTGGCTGGGGAGGCCTCACGATCATAGCAGAAGGTGAAAAGCATGTCTTACATGGCGGCAGACAAGAGAGAACGAGAACCAAGGGAATGGGGTTTTCCCTGATAAAACCATCAGATCTCATGAAATTTATTCACTACCATGAGAACAGGATGGGGAAAACCACTCCCATAATTCAATTATTTCCCGTGGGGTCCCTCCCACCATACAGGGGGATTACGGGAGCTACCATTTAAGATGAGATTTGGGTGGGGACACAGAGCCCAACCATATCAGCCCTTAAGTCGGCAGCTCTTTGGTTTGGCCCAACTTGGTGTCACAGGTTGACTTGAAGTGGAGTAAAAGAGAGACTGTCTCTGGCCTCAAACCCAGTGACTTTGTGTGCAATTCCCAGGGATCCTGAGACGGCTCAGAATTTGGTATGTGTTTGGGGACATGAGAAAGGAACACAGCTCCTGCCCCTGTAGCAACAATGGAGGGAGAATCTCATTGCCCTAGACTCCTCTTCTATCTCTCGGACTTGCCCATCCTCCTTCCCTCCCAGGGCTACTTCTTTGATTGTCGCTGACGTTTCTCCTTCAGCATTTCTCAGACTGAACCATCCGCCTTTCCTGGCAACCAGCAACTCGCCCACCATGACGCTCAACTGAGACGTTCACGTTCCGGTGGCGCCAAATGAAGGTCTGATCCACTCTGAGTGGGGTGGACACAGCTGTGCGTTAATGGTTGGTTATCAAACACCAGTGGTGTGGCAACACCTGAGTTTACTAAATTGTCCCAATCTCCCCAAAGGGACATACTGCCTTTGTTTCCCAAATGAGATGAAGAGACATTTTGTGATGGTCACCTGACCACAAAGTGTCAGGACTCGCATTCCCTCCAGTACCTGCCTGGCCCCAGAGCCTTTATGGGCTACGCCGGACTGTGTACGGCCATTAGCTGTGACTTTCTCCATCAATGTGGGATGATGGCCACCATCTTGGATTTAGCTCCATTAACTGAACTTGAGTTTCCTTAGGACTTATCCAACAGATACTGTTTGTATCTACTAGATAAAGTAGAATGTATGTCTGCTGGAAGGATGGCGCGTGTGAAAGAAAGATGTATTTTCTTACAACTGGCCAACCTGTAGAATATTTGCAACTGGTAACACACATGTTTACGGCAGCATTAGTGGCAACATTCAGAAGGTGAGAAGCGACCCAGGTGTCCATCAATGGGCGGATGGATGAACGCAATGAAATATATTCATACAATGGAATGTCTCTGTGATATAATCATACAATGGAACATTATTGAATATATTTATACAATGGCATATCTCTGTGAGATAGCCATACCATAGAATATTATTAAATGTAGTCATACAATGGAATATTATCAAATATATTCATACAATGGAATATCTCTGTGATATACAATGGAATATTATTACATATTTCTGTGATATATTCATATGGTGGAATATTATTTAGCCTCAAAAAGAAAGGAAGTTTCGACACCTGCTCCCACATGGATGAACCTCAAAGATTTGATGCTCAGTAAAATCACCCAGTTACCAAAGGACAAGTATTTTATGATTCCACTCACAGCTGGTCCCTAGAGTCATCGAAATCACAGAGAAAGGAAATAGAATGGTACGTTCCAGGGGCTGGAGGAGGGGGAGTGCGGAGTCTGTGTTTAATGGGGGCAGAGTTTGAGTTTTGCAAGATGAAGAGTTGTGTAGACAGATGTTGGTGACAGTTAAGAAAAGAAAAAAACAGACAAACAAACAAATGAAAAGCAGCACCTTTATTCAGGAAGAAAAATATGTTGAAAAACTCTGAATGAAAAGATCACAGGTCATTCTGATGAGGATCCACCAGGGTCTGAACCAAGCTCTGCTCACTTTTCAAAGTAACCAAATTTAAGAAAAAGAAGGCCAGGCTGTAATCCCAGCACTTTAGGTGGCTGAGGTGGGCAGATCACTTGAGGTCAGGACTTCAAGACCAGCCTGGCCAACATGGTGAAACCCTGTCTCTACTGAAAATCCAGGAAAAAAAAAAAATTAGCCGGGCGTGGTGGCAGGTGCCTGTCATCCCAGCTACTTGGGAGGCTGAGGTGGGAGAATCACTTGAACCCGGGAGGTGGAGGTTGCAGTGAGCTGAGATCATACCACTGCACTCCAGCCTGGGCGACAGAGTGAGACTCTGACTTAAGAGGAAAAAAATAAGAAGAAGAAGAAAAAATAAGTGAAAGAAGATATCAGTCCTATTGGATCAGGGTCCAGCCTAGTGGCCTCATTTTACCTGAATCACGTCTTTAATACTCCTGTCTCCAAATACACTCCCATTCTGAGATGCTGGAGCTTACGTTTTCAATATATGAGTCTGAGGAGACAGGGACCAGAATTCAGCCTGACTGTCCCTCAGTGTCTTTTTTCTTTTATTTTTATTTTTTATTTTTGTTTTTTGAGATGGAGTCTTGCTCTTGTCACCCAGGCTGGAGTGCAATGGCACCATCTCAGCTCACTGCAGCCTCCGCCTCTCAGGTTCAAGTGATTCTCCTGCCTCAGCCTCCTGACTAGCTGGGATTACAGGCGTCCGCCACCACGCCCGGCTAATTTTTGTATTTTTAGTAGAGAGAGGGTTTGTCCATATTGGTTAAGATGGTCTCAAACTCCTGAACTCAGGTGATCCATCTGCCTCGGCCTCCCAAAGTGCTGGGATTACAGGCGTGAGCCACGAGTCATTTTAAAACATCATCTGGCCGGGCACAGTGGCTCGTACCCATAATCCTAACGCTCTGGGAGGCTGAGGTGGGAGGATGGCTTGAGGCCAGGAGTTGAAGACCAGCCTGGGCAACACAGCAAGACCCCATCTCTAGAAAAATTAAAAACAGAAGGAACAGGCCCAGCACGGTGGCTCACGCCTGTCATCTCAGCACTTTGGGAGGCCGAGGTGGGTGGATCACCTGAGGTCAGGAGTTCAAGACCAGCCTGGCCAACATGGAGAAATAGCATCTCTACTAAAAATGCAAAAATTAGCCAGGCGTGGTAGCGGGCGCCTGTGATTCCAGTTACTCAGGAGGCTGAGGCAGGAGAATCGTTTGAACCCGGGAGACGGAGGTTGCAGTGAGCTGAGATCGAGCCACTGCACTGCAGCCTGGGCAACAAGAGTGAAACTCCATCTCAAAAAAAGGAAGTTACTAGATGTGGTGGTGTCTGCCTGTGGTCCCAGCTACTTGGGAGACTGAGGCCAGAGGATTGCTTGAACCCAGGACTTTGAGTCCAGCCTGGGCAACATAGCAAGACCCCATCTCTACCAAACTAAAAATTAGCCAGGCATGGTGCCTGTAGTCCCAGCATCTCGGGAGGCTGGGGTGGGAGGATCACTAACGCATGTTAGGTAGAGTCTGCAGTGAGCCGTGATCACATCACTGCATTCCAGTCTTGGCAACAGAGCACACCCTGTCTCTAAAAAACAAACAAACAGGCCGGGCACTGTGGCTCACGTCTGTCATCCCAGCACTTTGGGAGGCCGAGGCGGGCGGATCACCTGAGGTCAGGAGTTCGAGAGCAGCCTGACCAACATGGAAAAACCCTGTCTCTACTAAAAATATAAAAATTAGCCAGGCGTGGTGGCGCATGCCTGTAGTTCCAGCTACTCGGGAGGCTGAGGCAGGAGAATCGCTTGAACTCAGGAAGCAGAGGTTGCAGTGAGCCGAGATCTCACCACTGCACTCCAGCCTGGGGGACAGGGTGAGACTCTGTCTCAAAAAAATAAATTAATTAAAACGATAAATAGATAAAATAATAAACAAATAATAAATAATATATAAACATAAATAAATCATCAATAAATAAAATAATAAACTATTTATTTATTATATAATTGTTTATTATTTTATAAATATAAAATTATATAATTATATAACATAATTATATAATTATAAAATAATATAATTATATACAAATATAATTTTATAATAATATAATTATATATTATATTAAAATTATATAATTATAATATATAAATTATATAATTTTATAATATATAAAATTATAAAATTATATAATATATTAAAATATATAATTTTATAATATATAAAATTATAAAATTATATAATATATAAAATTATAAAATTATATAATATATGAAATTATAAAATTATGTAATATATAAAATTATATAATTATATATATATATAATA
The DNA here is from genome assembly GCF_024542745.1 of Macaca thibetana thibetana. Classification (NCBI taxonomy): domain Eukaryota; kingdom Metazoa; phylum Chordata; class Mammalia; order Primates; family Cercopithecidae; genus Macaca; species Macaca thibetana. The sequence continues at coordinate 1,980,441 of NC_065598.1, forward strand.
TATAAAAAAATTATATAATATAAAATTATATAATTATATATATAAAATTAATAATTATATAATATATAAAATTATATAATTATATAATATATATAATATTGTAATTATATAATATATAAAATTATATAATTATATATAATATATAAATTGTATATATATATATATAATTATATATATAATATATAAAATTGTATAATTATATAATATATAAAATTATATAATTATATAATATATAAAATTATAATATATAAAAATTGTATAATTATATAATATATAAAATTATATAATTATATAATATATAAAATTATATATTATATAATATATAAAACTATATAATATATAAAACTATATAATATATAAAATTATATAATTATATAATATATAAAATTATATAATTATAAAATAATAAACAATTATATAATAAATAAATAAACAATAATATATAAATAATAAATACATTAATAAATCCATAAAATCAATAAGTAATAAGTAACCAATAAATCAACAAGTAAATAAATAAATAAAACGAAAAACCCCGAAACCAGAAAACCAAGGGTCATCCTTCCCTGAGGTCCAAGCAGCTTCTCCGCCGCCGACGCCGCACAAAATCCCTTTCTGTGCCCTGGAGAGAGAAGCCTGCCCGTGAACGTCAGACCTCTGCACACCCTCCGTGAAGGATTTAAAGACAGGTGTGGTCAGGCGTCCAGCTGCTCATTTTTGCAAAGTGCAACGTGCAAAACCCTCCTGGCCTTGGACGTGAGGCGCAAATCCACCTGCTCTGGAGATTTCTGTCACTGGACAAGGGGGCTGGCTTTTCCCCAGAGCCATAAAAGCAGCTGAAAATAAGGTAGCTCAGCTCTGATCGGATGACGTGTGCCTGTTTCTCTGCGTTTAACATGGTGATTAAATCTGGTGAGGTCCCCCGGGGAACGGGGGGGGGGAGAGAATTTTTGATTTGAAGGTTAAGCCAATATTAGCAAGAAAAATAAAATAAAGTGAGTGAAGTTGCCCTAAGCCACACGGGCGCCATCGATTCCAGGAACGTTTGGCTACGAAATGAGCTTCTGCGTAATTGTGTAAATGCTGCTAATTGCGTGTGCAGAGCCCCGAGCCGGGCCACTGCCTGTAACTAATAAGAAATCAATTAGCTAATGAAGTACCCATTAAATGCATTGCTAATCTGAGCTGGGTTTTTTTTTTTTTTTAATGTTTCTCTCCCCCCTCCCCCCCACCCCACTCTCTCCTTTATGATTCTGTTTAATTGTGAGTGCCATACGGAGCGTGCAGTGTACGGCATGTCTAATGAAACATCATTATATCGTCGCTGGCATTCTCCGAAGGGCTGAACGAGACCTGCTTCCCAATTATTTTTAATTGCCAGACATTCTCACAACTGCGTCTTCCACGGCACGCTTCAGAGGCCCGGCTGTCATGTCTCTCTCACACAGACACACACACACACACACACACACACACACGCGCGGTTTCTGCTTTCTCTGCAGCCTCTGAACGTTCGGCTGTGGTTTCGGCCACGGCCGGTGACAGAGGACAGCGTGGCAAAGCGTAAATAGCGCCAGGGCAAAAATACTTCTCCCTTCCTTTGATGGAGGCTGGGGTAGGACCTCTGCATACGTCCCCTCTCCAGTGCACCTGCTCCATACGTCCCCTCTCCAGTGCACCTTCTCCATACGTCCCTCTCCAGTGCACCTGCTCCATACATCCCCTCTCCAGTGCACCTGCTCCATACGTCCCTTCTCCATACGTCCCCTCTCCAGTGAACCCGCTCCATACATCCCCTCTCCAGTGCACCTGCTCCATACGTCCCTTCTCCATACGTCCCCTCTCCAGTGAACCTGCTCCATACGTCCTCTCTCCAGTGCACCTGCTCCATACGTCCCCTCTCCATATGTCCCCTCTCCATACGTCCCCTCTCCAGTGCACCTGCTCCGTACGTCCCCTCTCCATACGTCCCTTCTCCATATGTCCCCTCTGCAGTGCAGTTTCTCCGTACGTCCGCTCTCCACAGCAGACCCAAGGCGGCCAGTCCAAGCGGGGCTGGCTCTGGGGTCAGTGGAGACCTGGCACCTGATACGCCTGTGCTGTTCCCCCGGGGACACACCTGGCCCCCGACATACGTGTTTCCAGCCCTAGACTCCAGCCTTTCCGACACGTGGGGCACATTGCAATTATGAAGTGGCTTAGACGGCGTAACTCTGCAAGTGACAAGCTGTCACCTCGGCAAAGCACGCTTCTGACCTGGCTGCGGTCCTCGTCCCCTGAAATTGGCAGCCGACGAGAAGACTCCTGGTGCCCCGACCGTTTGATACGTTCCCAGGGAGATTACGTATCTGTATCTCGGTTGCGGGAAGCCTGCATGGCCTGTTGAAGCTTTAAATCTTGGCATCTAAATCTTGCATCCCTGATGTGGACCAACCCGGGTCAGGACGCCTCCTCCTTACCATCCGACACCTGGAATCCATACCATAGCCATTGAAATTCTGCTTTAAAAAGTAGTAATAACGGCAGGGCACGGTGTCTCATGCCTGTCACCCCAGCACTTTGGGAGGCCGAGGCAGGCGGATCACTTGAGGTCAGGAGTTCGAGACCAGCCTGGCCAACATGGTGAAACTCTATCTCTATTAAAAACACAAAAATTAGCCAGGCGTGGTGGCGGGCACCTGTAATCCCAGGTACTTGGGAAGCTGAGGCAGGAGAATCGCTTGAACCCGGAGACAGAGGTTGTAGACAGCTGAGATCGCACCACTGCACTCCAGCCTGGGCAACAGAGCGAGACTCCGTCTCAAAAATAATAATAGTTAAATTCAAAAAAATTAGCCGGGCGTGGTGACCGGCACCTGTCATCTCAGTGACTCAGGAGGCTGAGGCAGGAGAATCGCTTGAACCCGGGAGGCGGAGGCTGCAGTGAGCCGAGATGGTGCCACTGCACTCCAGGCTGGGGACAGAGGAAGATTCCATCTGAAAAAAAAAAAAAACAGTAATAATAATAATAAGTAATAATAATAATATAATAATATTATTATTATAATAAACAGTAATAATAATAATATTATAATAACAGTAATAATAATAATAATAATAACAGTAATAATAATAAGTTCCATCAGAGGAGGTGTGTGTCTCTCCTAATTAGTTAATCCAGCCAGTCCCCGTCTACCTCCCCATTTCAGGAAACGCTGCCACCAGCAGCTGCCAGGGGTTCGGACGTCAGGGGAAGAGAGATCTGATGTGACATTTTGTTCATTAAATAAACAAACCTGGTTCGGATAACAGCATTAGGTAGAAAGGCCTATCAATTCTCTTACCGTTAGTTCGCGTAACGAGAAGTGACATTTGTTCTTTTACATTCACAAACGCTCTATCGAGGAACAAAAGGGGGAGAGGCGCCCGGCAACCACAGTTGCTATGAAAAAAAAAAAGAGAGAGAGAGAGAGCGAGCGAGAACAGTTGATGTATATTAATGAGAAACGTAACTTCTGGCCCAAGGCAACCTCAAGTCCATGGGGCGTGGGCCTCTACTAACGAGGTTATGGGGGAAAGAAAAAAAAATCGAACCAGTATTTTTTGTGGAACGGTTTCATTATTTGGGGTTTTCCCCCTGGTTGACTTGGGGCATTCGAGGGAGTCACTGGCCGTGAAGAACACAGCGGGGTTTCTACGTATGAGAAGGAAAAATGGAACCACCGAAGACTTGTACATTTTTCCAGCTGAAGATGATGCGTTGTCTTCAGAATAGGCTCAGATCTGGGAGGAAACGGAGTAAAAATCTGTCTTGAAAGACTCTCAACCCACAGGACGCCTGAGCACGTGGGGACTTTAAAACTTCCATTGCTTTTTGGGAGGCTGAGACAGATGAATCATGAGGTCAAGAGTTCGAGACCATCCTGGCTAACACGGTGAAACCCCGTCTCTACTAAAAATACAAAAATTAGCTAGTCGTGCTGGTGGCAGGTGCCTGTAGTCCCAGCTACTCGGGAGGCTGAGGCAGGAGAATCGCTTGAACCCGAAAGGCGGAGGTTGCAGTGAGCCGAGATCACGTCATTGCACTCCAGCCTGGGCGACAGAGTGAGACTCCATCTCAAAATAAAATAAAAGGCAATTTATGACGAGAATTAACTCAGATGCCATCACAAATCCACCTGTAAACTCAAGGGTCAGGGTCAACAAATCCACCTGTCAAGTCAGTGGTCAGGGTAAACAAATCCACCTGTAACATCAGGGGTCAGGGTAAACAAATTCACCTGTAAACTCAAGGGTCAGGGTCAACAAATCCACCTGTAAACTCAAGGGTCAGGGTCAACAAATGTACTTGTCAAATCAGGGGTCAGGGTTAACAAATCCACCTGTCAAGTCCGGGTCAGGGTCTGCGGTCAGGGTCTGCGTCCAGCTCTCAGGTTAGGCTCACGGTTCTGCTGTTAGATACAAATCTCTTCCACAGTGGACTCGTATCTGAAAGGACCTAAAATGTGGGACTTGAACACTGAGAACACATGGACACAGGGAGGGGAACGTCACACGCCGGGGCCTGTCGGGGTGTCAGGGGCTGGAGGGCTAGGGGAGGGGAGAGCATTAGGAGAAATACCTAATGTAGACGACGGGTTGATGGGTGTATCAAACCCCCACGGCACGTGTACACCTGTGTAACAAACCTGCACGTTCTGGACGTGTACCCCAGAACTTAAATATAATTTTAAAAAGTGAAAAAGAAAATGACAGAGAGACAGGGGGAGGCAAACAAATAGACACACATATATGTAGATGTGTGTATCTATAGGCAGGTTTATACATGTTTAGAAACATGTTTACAGAGATATGTAGACATATGCAGACATCTACACACAACTGCAGGTGTGTACGTATACACACACACATGCACGGTTATGCATAGATGTATGCCTAGAGAGAGATATGTAGACATCTATACACATATACAGGTGCTTACATATAGAAGAATGCATGCTTATATATAGACTATAGACATATTTCTCTCTGTGTGCACATCTATACACATGTACAGGTGTTTGCACATAGACACATATATGCTTATGTGTAGACGTATGTCTATGAAGAGATACATATGCATATACACATCTATACACATATGCAAGTGTGTGTATATAGACCCATGCACGCTCATGTGTAGACATATGTCTATAGAGAGATATGTATGCATACAGGTATCATACACATGTACAGGTGTTTACACGTAGACCTATACATGCTTATGTGCAGACATAGGTCTATAGAGATATGTGTGAATATGCACATCTATACACATATGCAAGTGTGTGTATATAGACGCATGCACGCTTATGTGTAGACATATGTCTATAGAGAGATATGTATGCATACAGGTATCATACACATGTACAGGTGTTTACACGTAGACCTATACATGCTTATGTGCAGACATAGGTCTATAGAGATACGTATGAATATACACATCTATACATTTATGCAAGTGTGTATATTGTATATATACACTTGTGTATATGCAAGTGTGTATATATTCTATATACACACTTGCATATATAGACACATGCACACTTATGTATACGCATTTGTCTATGGAGCAATATGTATGCATACCGACATCACACACATGTGCCGGTGTTTACATAGAGACCCATGCACGCTTATGTGTAGACATATGTCCATAGAGAGATATGTATGCATATAGACATCATACACAGGTACAGGTGTTTACATATAGACGCATGCACGCTTATGTGTAGATATATGTCTATAGAGAGATAGGTATGCATATAGACATCATACATGTGTACAGGTGTTTACATATGGACACATGCACGCCTATGCATAGGTGTATGTTCATAGACAAATATGTATGCATATAGACGTAGACATATAGAGGTGTTTATATATAGACACACACATGCTTGTGCATAGAGACAGGCAGACATATATAGATGTATACATATACAGAGACCGTGTGCATAGAGACGCAAAGACACGCGCCCTAACATCTACATAGCTCTAGGCAAATATAGGTAGCCATCTCCATGTATGTATACCCATGCATGCTTATGTGTATCTATACATATCTAACATATGTGTACATGTGTGTGATGTGTATCTCTACATAAGCATGCATGGACCTCTATGTAAACTCCTGTACACGTGTATATACGCATATATATCTCTCTACAGATGTATGTCTACACATAAGCATGCTTGCGTCTATATGGATGGATAGATGAATTAACAGATGAATGAATAATGGATAGATGAAAGAATGAGTGGATGGATGGATAGATGAGTGGATATATGGATACATGGGAGGATGGAGGGATAGATGCATAGATATATGGATGGATGGATGCATAGATAGATGACTGGAAGGTTGGATAGACAACAGATGAATGGATGGATGCGTGGGTAGGTGGATGATGAATGGATAAATGGATGGATGAGTGGATGGATGGACGGATGGATGGATGGATGGATGGATAGATGCATGGGTGGGTTAACGGATGGATAGATAAATACATGAGTGGATGGATGAATGGATGGAATGTTGGATGGATGGATAAATAGATGAGTGAACAGGTGAATGAATAATGGACAGATGAATGAATGAGTAGATGGATGGATGGGTGGAAAGAAGCATAGATAGATGGATGATTGGGAGGTTGGATGGATAATGGATGAATGGATGGATGAGTGGGTAGGTGGGTGGGTGGGTGGGTGGGTGGATGGATAGATGGATGGATGGATGGATGGATGGATGGATGGATGGATGGATGGATAGATAGATGGGTAAATAAATGGACAGATGGGTGAGTGGGTGGATGGATGGGTGAATGGATGAGTGGGTGGGTGGATGGATGGATGGATAGATAAATACATGAGTGGACGGATGAATGGATGGAACGCTGGATGGATGGATAAATAGATGAGTGAACAGATGAATGAATAATGGACAGATGAATGAATGAGTAGATGGATGGATGGGTGGAAAGAAGCATAGATAGATGGATGATTGGAAGGTTGGATGGATAATGGATGAATGGATGGATGAGTGGGTAGGTGGGTGGCTGGGTGGGTGGGTGGATGGATGGATGGATGGATGGATGGATAGATGGGTAGATAAATGGACAGATGGGTGAGTGGGTGGATGGATGGGTGAATGGATGAATGGGTGGGTGGATGGATGGATGGATGGATGGATGGATGGATGGATGGATGGATGGATAGATGGGTAGATAAATGGACAGATGGGTGAGTGGGTGGATGGATGGGTGAATGGATGAATGGGTGGGTGGATGGATGGATGGATGGATGGATGGATGGATGGATGGATGGATAGATGGGTAGATAAATGGACAGATGGGTGAGTGGGTGGATGGATGGGTGAATGGATGAATGGGTGGGTGGATGGATGGAAGGATAGTTGCTTGGGTGGGTTAACAGATGGATAGATAAATAAATACATGAGTGGATGGATGAATGGATGGAACGTTGGATAGATGGATAGATAGATGAGTGAACAGGTGAATGAATAATGGACAGATGAATGAATGAGTAGATGGATGGATGCATGGAAGGAAGCATAGATAGATGGATGATTGGAAGGTTGGATGGATAATGGATGAATGGATGGATGAGTGGGTAGGTGGGTGGATGGGTGGGTGGGTGGATGGATGGATGGATGGATGGATGGATGGATAGATGGGTAGATAAATGGACAGATGGGTGAGTGGGTGGATGGATGGGTGAATGGATGAATGGGCGGGTGGATGATGTGTAACGAGCTGGCTGGAACGACGTATGGAAAGACGAATAGATAAAGAGATAGATGGGCAGATGAATGGGCAGATACATAAGGAAAAAAAACTGTCATTGAATATATGTGTCTAGACCGTGTCTGTCTATCTAGTTTTTAGACGGTTGAGCTTCCTCATCCCATTTCTTTAGTGTCATCCAAGAATTCCACGTTCGCTTGTTGACGGAGCGATACGGCAAAGCTATTTTTAAGCCAGACAAAGTTTAACTGTGTATTTTGTCATACAGGGAATTTTTAAACAGAAGAAAATTCTCCTTGCCTTATCATTAAAAGTAGGGTAAGTATTTTCTCTTATAAAGCTTATATATTTTTTTTGCCTGAGGAAATAAATAAGAAGGGCTGACATTGGTCCAGAAAACGAGTCCGCTGATGCAGCCAGAGAAACCTCTAGATAAGCAGAAAATAAACTCGGACAGAAGCGAGAACCCCCCTAATTAATGGAGCGATCTGCGCAGGCTCTGGCGGTGACTGAGGACAGTCCTGTCTGTCACACGGCGAAGGTGGGGCATTTAATCCTGGCAGGTGCACATTTTTATAGACATCTGTGGAAGTTACGAACAGCTGATTAGTGCAGTTACAGAGATACAGCAAAAGGCCTTCAGGCAGGTCTGTGCCCTAAACTGGGGCACGGAAATTAAGAGCAGTGACCAAAGAAATGCGTGATCAGGAAAATAATGAATCCAGCATCCCCAGAAAGAGAGACGGACAGCCACCCGCTTCGACAAAACGGTGCGTCCCCTCAAGGAGTTCCAAATGATAAAAACACATTAAACGCTTTTCCAGCCACACCGAGAATCTGTCTTATTCATTTTGGACCCGCTTACATTTTGTTGTACGTGAGCAAACCGTTTCCCTGGGGGGGGGGGGGGAGGAGGGAACAAATAACCATACAATAAATCAGTTTCCTCGAGTCATTTAATCCCAGAGTCAGCTCCAGAAATCAATACGATAAAAGAACGTCAGTATTTGTGTCATAACTATGCAGTTTTGTTTTGTTCTGTTTTGTTTTTTTGAGATGGAGTCTCGCTCTGTTGCCCAGGCTGGAGTGCAGTGGCGAGATCTCGGCTCACGGCAACTTCCACCTCCCGGGTTCAAGTAATTCTCCTGCCTCAGCCTCCCGAGTAGCTGGGATGACAGGCACCTGTCACCACAGCCGGCTAATCTTTGTATTTTTAGTAGAGACGGAGTTTCACCGTGTTGATCAGGCTGGTCTTGAACTCCTGACCTCGTGATCCGCCCATCTTGGCCTCCCAAAGTGCTGGGATGACAGGCTTGAGCCACCGCACCTGGCCTACTATGTAGATCTTGAGTCAGCATTGAGGTTCAACATCTTTCCTCATTACAGACATTAAAACCACGACATATCACTTCATACCCACAGGAATGGCTATTAAAAAAAAAAAAAAAAAAAAAAAGATGTTATTAAGTGTTTGTGAGAATCACTGTGTGTAGAAATGTCAGCTGATACTGTCACTTTGGAAAACGCGTTGACCGTTTTGTAAAAAGTGGAACACACACGCCTGTCATCCCAGCACTTTGGGAGGCCGGGGCAGGTGGATCACCTGAGGTCGGGAGTTCGAGACCAGCCCGGCCAACATGGAGAAACCCCGTCTTCACTAAAAACACAAAAATCAGATGGGTGTGGTGGCGCACGCCTGTAATCCCAGCTACTCGGGAGGCTGAGGCAGGAGAATCACTTGAACCCAGGAGGTGGAGGTTGCAGTGAGCTGAGATGCAGCCACTGCACTCCAGCCTGGGCGACAGGAGAGAAACACCACTAAAAAAATCAATAAAAAGTTGAACACAAACTCACCATTCAGACCAGCCATTCCTCCTGTGGGCGTCTACCCAAGAGAAATGAAAACTTATGTTTACTCAGAGACCTGTCGGTCAATATTCCTAGCAGCACGATTTGTAACAGCCAAGACGTGCGAACAGGCTGTTCAACAGCAGGTGAACAGATCAAGAAATTATGGTGTTTGCCCGCAATGGAGTATTATTCAGCCAATGAGATACTAATATATGTTCCAACACGGGTATACCTCAAAAACACTAAGCTAAGTAGCAGTCTGGGATAAAAGACTATATGTTGTGTAACGGCTACGGGCAGAAATGGGGTAGAAGGGAAGAGAAGGGAGTGCTGTTAGCTCTACAATTTCTTTTTCGGGGGTGATAAAAATATTCCAGAATTACATTGTGGTGATGGCAACTCTATGAATTCACTAAGAAGCGTTGAACCGCATAGTCAAAATGAAAGCATTTCATGGGATGTTGATTAAACCTCAATAAAGTTGTTTTTTTTGTTTGGTCGGTTGGTTTTGTTTTGTTGCTTTGTTTTTGAGACAAAGTCTCGCTCTTGTCGTCCAGGCTGGAGTGTAGTGAGGCGATCTCAGTTCACTGCAACCTCCGCCTCCCGGGTTCAAGCGATTCTCCTGCCTCAGCCTCCTGAGTAGCTGGGATGACAGGCACCTGCCACCATGCCCAGTTAATTTTTTGTATTTTTAGTACAGATGGGGTTTCGCCATGTTGGCCGGGCTGGTCTCGAACTCCTGACCGCAGGTGATCTGCCCGCCTCAGCAGTTGTTGTAAAAAAATCAACATGTAAGTTGATTTTAACATTCTGCATCGTCTAAGTTACCATTTTAGAGTAAAATCCTTTTCCTCTCTGTTCATCCGTCAGTATCCTGATGGATCCTCATCTTTCCCTGGTTTGAACAAACTGAAACTGTGCCTCCATTAAACCCTGACTCCCAGCCCATGGCACCCACCTCGGTACTTCCTGTCTCTATGGATTTGACCACTCTCGGGACCTCAGAGAAGCAAAATCCTACTGTGTTTGTCTTTATGAAACGCTGACTGAAGCTGTTTTATTTACCTATACAAATCCTCCTGCAAAGTGGGAGCTGAGTCACCCCGAATGGAGACGGGAGCTTCATGACTAAAGGGTTGGCCAGAGTGAAACGGAGTTCAACCTAGATGAGTTCATACTTCCTGGCACCAACTTTAATTAATTAGTTAAATTAATTTAATTATTATTTTTTGAGACGGAGTCTCGCTCTGTGGCCCAGGCTGGAGTGCAGGGGCGCGATCTCGACTCACTGCAATCTCCGCCTCCCGGGTTCAAGTGATTCTCCTGCCTCAGCCTCCTGAGTAGCTGGGATGACAGGCACCTGCCACCACGCCCGGCTAATTTGTGTATTTTTAGTAGAGACGGGGTTTCACCACGTTGGCCAGGCTGGTCTCGAACTCCTGACCTCAGTTGATCTGCCCGTCTCGGCCTCCCAAATTGCTGGGATGACAGGCATGAGCCGCTGTGCCTGGCCCTTTTCTCTTTCTTTTTTTTTATTTTCTTTCCTTTTTTTTTTTTTTTTAAGAGTTTCACTCTTGTCGCCCAGGCTGGAGTGCAATGACACCATCTCGGCTCACTGCAACCTCCGCCTCCTGGGTTCAAGTGATTCTCCTGCCTCAGCCTCCCGAGTAGCTGGGATGACAGGCACCTGCCACCACGCCCGGCTTATTTGTGTATTTTTAGTAGAGATGGGGTTTCACCATGTTGGCCAGGCTGGTCTCGAACTCCTGACCTCAGATGATCCACTCGCCTCGGCCTCCCAAAGTGCTGGGATGACAGGCGTGCACCACTGCACCCGGCCCAAATAACGACATTCTTATCACGCATGACTTCCTGAGGCCTTAGAGGTGACCTCCCAGGGCTCAAAGGTAAAGGCCAGACCTCTTTGGGGACAAGCTTCCATCTTTGCTACACATTCACCCAAAAAAAATAAAAAGTGTTTTTTCTAGATACCAAGACCGCTGCTAAAATTGGTTACTGCCATAAACAAGTGGCCACATTTTGCACTTTTCATGACTGTGTGAGTCACGGTCACTGCCCACGTCGGATGCTTCCTGTCCAGCAGGATCCAGGAATTCGCGATGCCCGTAGCCCAGCCGCTTCTGTGGCCCAGCCTGGGCCCTGCACGCAGGAGCCTGCTCTGCAAATGGGATGCAGGGGATGCAGCCGGGCCAGCCAGCGCCGCCGCTCAGGGACCCCGGCCTCCCAGGCCAGCCGGTGACATCCCCTTTCTTGGGAGATTAAGCCCCTATTTGTTGTGGTGATTTGCAGTTTCATCCCTAATGATCCGCGGCCCCGCTGCAAAGCTGTGTTCCTGACAGCCAGTGTCACGTGTGATTAGAGGCCCTGAGAGGGTTGACTCCCCCCCTCCCCCCGCACCGTCCACATGCCTGCAATCTAATCACTTCTCAGACAGACAGCGAGGTTCCAGGGACAGGGAGCAACCCGCAATCTCCCCCCTTCTCCCTGCAATGCCTGCAAACACTAACTGGGCCTTGGTCCACTCCGTGCCAGTCTTGGCGATGTCCTGGACAGCAGCAGCTCCAGGCAAATCATCCAAAAGACCAACGCCCGCCGGCTAGGGGATGGCCAAGTGGTGTCTGAGGCATGAGGCCGACAAAAAGTTCAGAGTTCATCGGATGTCACGGCTGCTAAAGAAAGAAAGGGTGGGCCGGGCGCGGTGGCTCAAGCCTGTCATCCCAGCACTTTGGGAGGCCGAGACGGGCGGATCACGAGGTCAGGAGATCGAGACCATCCTGGCTAACACGGTGAAACCCCGTCTCTACTAAAAAATACAAAAAACTAGCCGGGCGAGGTGGCGGGCGCCTGTAGTCCCAGCTACTCGGGAGGCTGAGGCAGGAGAATGGCGGGAACCCGGGAGGCGGAGCTTGCAGTGAGCTGAGATCCGGCCACTGCACTCCAGCCTGGGCCACAGAGCGAGACTCCGTCTCAAAAAAAAAAAAGAAAGAAAGAAAGAAAGAAACGGTGCCTCCCTCCACGTCTCCCAGACACACACAACCAAGACCTGTTTCCATAACTGGTTACATCTCCCTTTTTACTTCTCACCTTGTATTCATTCGGCGACGGCTCCTGCACGCACCTGCCATCCCCCGTCCCCAAACCCCGCCACTCCCGCTCCGCCGCGACCCCCACCGGGAATAAAAAGACAGAACTCTGGAACTGGAACCAGGGAAGCCATTTATTTTTCCTAAAATCATCCGAGACATCACCTAACTCCCGCCTCGCCGAGGTCCCTCAGGTCTTCTTTCAGTAGGGTGAGCCTTTCATTTAAAGGGGGGTGTGCAGTGTGAGGTCGGCTAATGCCACTGAACAGTTCCCGGCAGGTAATTCGGAGTAACGTGAAGCCGTCACAGTCACGGACGTCTTGAAACGAAACAGCAAGGGGGCAGGTTCGTGTCTAGCCCTGAGGAAGCAGCGGGCATCCGAGCCTGCTTACACCCGGCCAAAGACAGATCACAGACGCCCACGCCCAGGTCAACTGAAAGCTACAGACTGTCTGCAGCTCCACACGCATTCCAGCTCCCCCTGGACGGCAGCTCCCCGGGTTAAACGCACAGACCTCGTTTGCAACCTGTTACTATTCGTCGTTTTCTTTTTTTTTTTTTTTTTTTTTTTTTTTTTTTTTTTTTTTGAGACGGAGTCTCGCTCTGTGGCCCAGGCTGGAGTGCAGTGGCCAGATCTCAGCTCACTGCAAGCTCCGCCTCCCGGGTTCACGCCATTCTCCTTCCTCAGCCTCCTGAGTAGCTGGGACTACAGGCACCCACCACCTCGCCCGGCTAGTTTTTTGTATTTCTTAGTAGAGATGGGGTTTCACCGTGTTAGCCAGGATGGTCTCGATCTCCTGACCTCGTGATCCGCCCGTCTCGGCCTCCCAAAGTGCTGGGATTACAGGCTTGAGCCACCGCGCCCGGCCTATTCGTCGTTTTCTTTACTGAGTGTATGCAAATCTCATTCGAAACCTCCTCACAACAGTTAAGAAACAAGATTCTCCTCCTCAGTGGTCAACGGGGAAGTATCGGTTCGACTTGCCCCGATCACCGGATCCAGCCTCTGGTGTATTTCAAAACATCTCCAACCGTTTCTCACATGATTGGGGTTAGGGATGAGGGGCCGGGCGCGGTGGCTCACGCCTGTCATCCCAGCACTTTGGGAGGCCGAGGCGGGCGGATCACCTGAGGTCAGGAGTTCGAGACCAGCCTGGCCAACATGGTGAAACCCCGTCTCTACTAAAAATACAAAATTAGTTGTGCGTGTTGGCAGGTGCCTGTAATCCCAGCTACTTGGGAGGCTGAGGCAGGAGAATCGTTTGAACCCGGGAGGTGGAGGTTGCACTGAGCCGAGATCGCACCTTGCACTCCAGTCTGGGCGACAGAGCGAGACTCCGTCTCAAAAAACTCACAATTAATCCGTAGACACCTGGTGATACCAGTAGCCAAAAGAAATTCCAAATCGCTCCTTTACGGGGAGTTCATGTTCTCCTTTCATTTCTGGCTCTCCCTTGAAGGGTAATCATTTAAAAGAATTATCTTTTTGTTGGCAATGATCTCATTTTTAACAGTTACCCGCAGACCTACCCCAGACTCAGCTTTTTTTACACGTTATTCCAATGAAGAAAAAAAAAAAACAGCTGTGAGAAAATTCAGTCTCATATTTCAGAAAAAATGAGGTGGAAGGGGGGGATCCTATTTGCTCAGAAATATTCCTCCCGGAATAACAGAACTTTGCCAGCGTTCCTCCCACTTAGCTGGTTGTATTTTTAAATGACATTCTATCCAGGCAAAGAACGCAGACGACTATAAATAAAACCAGTATTTTAACACTTTTCTCTTTTGAAATTTCTTATTTATTTATTTATTTACTTATTTTATTTTATTTATTTATTTATTTATTTTATTTTTTATTTTTTTTGAGGCGGAGTCTCGCTCTGTCGCCCAGGCTGGACTGTGGCTGTGTGATCTTGGCTCACTGCAACCTCCGCCTCCCGGGTTCAAGCCATTCTCCTGCCTCAGCCTCCCGAGTAGCTGGGATTCCAGGCGTGCACCACCATATCTGGCTAATTTTTGTATTTTTAGTAGCGACGGGGGTTTCTCCATGTTGGCCAGGCTGGTCTTGAACTCCTGACCTCAGGGGATCCACCTGCCTCAGCCTCTCAAAGTACTGGGATGACACGTGTGAGCCACCGCACCCTGTCCCCAGTAACCATTTTTTTTTCTATATGTCTTGCTACATTTATCTCATGGATAGTAGTCGCATCCATATGGACAGAAAGGACCATTCTCTTTCACAAAACCAGGTCCTCTTTCCAAGCAGTTTGAGTGCTGGGTTGCAGTTTCCACAGGACAACCTCCAGCAACCAGATCAGCCCAAGCCGTTTTCCACGGTCCCGTTTGCTTACCTTCGACTCGTGACTGCCCTTCTGTTCTACATTTCCACTTTCCGGTGGCCCCGGGATGCAGCATCTAGAAGGCCAGGCTTGGTGGCTCACACCTGTGATTCCAGCATTTTGGGAGGCCGAGACAGGAGGATGATTGCCTGGGGTCAGGAGTTCAAGACCGGCGTGGGCAACGTAGTGAGACCCCGTCTTTAGAAAAATAAAAGTTAGCCGGGCGTGGCGGTGCATGCCCGTCCTGTAATCCCAGCTACTCAGGAGGCTGAGGTAGGAGGATAGCGTGAGCCTGGGAGCTGGAAGCTGCAGTGAGCCGAGATCGCACCACTGCACTCCAGCCTGGGCGGCAGAGTGAGACCCTGTCTCAAAGAAAAAACAAAAAAAAATACATTTTAGATGAGAACAAAAGCAGACTGCATCTGTAGGTGCTCACATCTCGATTTGTGTTCTCATAGAAATCCTCTACTTGTCAATCCAAGGAAGGATTTTTAAAAAAAATTTTTTAAATAACCTGTCAGAGGCACTCCTGGTTCCATGTTTCCAAGCCCCTTCCTAGCTCCATGTTTCTCTCCAATATCCCGCCAGCTTTGTCCTGAATTACGGACGTTTCCATATAGACCCAGGCCCACAGGAATCTTCCAGGATCTCCCTAGACCTACGCAGCAGGACGTGCTGCACGTTTGGCCGGGTACGGCGGCTCACACCTGTCACCCCAGCACGTTGGGAGGCCGAGGCAGGTGGATCACTTGAGGTCAGGAGTTCGAGACCAGCCTGGCCAACATGAAAAAACCCCGTCTCTACTAAAAATACAAAAATTAGCCGGGCGAGGTGGCGTGCACCTGTCATCCCAGCTACTCGGGAGGCTGAGGCAGGAGAATGGCTCGAACCCGGGAGGCGGAGGTTGCCGTGAGCCGAGATCACACAGCCACAGTCCAGCCTGGGCCACAGAGCGAGACTCTGTCTCCAACAAGAAAAAAGATGCGTTTCAGTGTCTCGTCTCCGGGAGGACAGTGCACAGGGGCTAAAAACCGCTGAACCGGACCGAGAAGCCTTTGGCTGGAAAGTATGCAACGCTACCAATTTAGCCCAGGAATGCACCCCGCGGTTTCCCGAAAAAAGCATCACGGATTTTCTCAGTGGAAGAACCGCCCTCGGCAAAGCCGGTAGCAAAACCCACAGGACAGAACGTGGCGTCTCTAGACAGCCCAGCCCTTCCTCCGGCTTTGGGCCCTGGGACTGGGCTCCATCCTCTGCCGGGGGACGTGGACCCTGCCACGTGGATTCACAGAGTGGCATTTGTGCATGATTTTCTACAGGCCCTGCCCCACCAGAACGGTGGCTGGTGCCCACGTCTTTTCGGTCTGGTCGCGTTTCTGAAGTCCTGAACGCTGTGCACGTCCGACCCTGTGGGTGAGAGGGGAGATGGCAAAGTCAGCTGAGTCATCAGTGCCAGCCCTGGGATGCCCACACGCCTCTAGATGCCTTTCTTTGGCATCCAGCGTGTTCGTGGTAAGGAAGACGTTTAGTTTTCCTTCACCAGGAGATAAATGAAAAGAAAACAACACAGGAACGTAAAATCCGGCGAACGGTGGCCTCGCCGCATTTGGGACACTGTCGTCCTTGCTGTTCCCAGCGTCCACGCGTCATAAATATGGAACTGTGCGGTGAACGGCGGGCCTGCCCCGTGTTTGCTCTCGTTACCCACAAATCCAGAGGGTTCCCCCCCTCCAGCCCCCCGCCATGTCCACACCACGAGAAGATTTACAACAGCGGCCGGCCTAGGCGGGCTCTCGTTACAGGAAGGTTCTTCTTTGGGAAACACACGAAGAACGATAATTATAATTTACGTGGACTATTTTAAAAAGCAGCAAGCCGGGGTTGCACGCCTCCTGGGTATTGCAAAATCGCAGGCCTTTTTTTTTTTTTTTTTTTTTTGAGATGGAGAGTCTCGCTCTGTCTCCCAGGCTGGAGTGCAATGGATCGATCTTGGCTCACTGCAACCTCCGCCTCCCGGGTTCAAGTGATTCTCCTGCCTCAACCTCCCGAGTCGCTGGGATGACAGGCGCCCGCCACCACGCCTGGCTAATTTTTGTATTTTAGTAGAGACGGGGTTTCACCATGTTGGCCAGGCTGGTCTTGAACTCCTGACCTCAGGTGATCCACCCGTCTCGGCTTCCCAAAGTGCTGGGATGACAGGCGTGAGCCACCGCGCCCGGCCAGTCACGGAGCTTTCAATGTTTCTCTTGTCTCAAAAATTCACCCTGTTTGCCGAGGGACACTCTGAGGTCCCCCGACAGGGGCTGAGATGTGTCTCTTTTTTTTTTTTTTTTTCTCAGAAAGGGCCTCGCTCTGTCGCCCAGGCTGGAGTGCAGTGGCACGATCTCGGCTCACTGCAAGCTCCGCCTCCCTGGTTCAAGCGATTCTCCTGCCTCAGCCTCCCGAGTAGCTGGAATTACAGGTGCCTCACACCACGCCCGGCTAATTTTTTGTATTTTTACTAGAGACGGGTTTTGCCATGTTGGCCAGGCTGGTCTTGAACTCCTGACCTCATGATCCACCCGCCTCAGCCTCCCAAAGTGCTGGGATGACAGACGTGAGCCACCGCGCCCGCCCTTAGCTTGGGATATTTCTATGACGCTGAAGCATAATGAGGACGGTCAGGGCTGGCTACTCACCCAACTCCCTCCTAAGCCCCCAAAACCCTCAAGGGATACCTGGGCCTCTTCGGGCCCCGCACACTCACAGATCCTTCTCCAGTCCATGCTGGTGTGCACATGATTTTATCCCAAACATGACTTACAAGTTATTCTTCAAATCCATACGTTTGCAAAACTGTCTGAGCCAAGATCTTTTAAAGCATGAAATAATCTTTTTTTTTCTTTTCCTTTCCTTCTTTTTTTGCAGTGGCGCAATCTCGGCTCACCACAACCTCCACCTCCCGGGTTCAAGCGATTCTCCTGCCTCAGCCTCCCGAGTAGCTGGGACTACAGGCGCCCGCCACCAGGCCCTGCTAATTTTTGTATTTTTAGTAGAGACGGGGTTTCATCGTGTTGGCCAGACTGGTCTCGATCTCTTGACCTCAAGATCCGCCCGCCTCGGCCTCCCAAAGTGCTGGGATGACAGGCGTGAGCCACCGCGCCTGGCCTCTGTCCGCTTTTTATTGGTGTTAGAAGCACCTAAGACTCTAGTATCATCTGCAAATGTCCTAGGGATGCTACCTGTCCCTCTTTTGTTTAAATTTTTGTTTTTTTTTTTTTTTTTTGAGACGGAGTCTCGCTCTGTCGCCCAGGCTGGAGTGCAGTGGCCGGATCTCAGCTCACTGCAAGCTCCGCCTCCCGGGTTCCCGCCATTCTCCTGCCTCAGCCTCCCGAGTAGCTGGGACCACAGGCGCCGCCACCACGCCCGGCTAATTTTTTCTATTTTTTAGTAGAGACGGGGTTTCACCGTGTCAGCCAGGATGGTCTCGATCTCCTGACCTCGTGATCCACCCGTCTCGGCCTCCCAAAGTGCTGGGATTACAGGCTTGAGCCACCGCGCCCGGCCGAGATTTTTGTTTTATGAAGTTAAGCTGGAGACAACATAGAGTTTGCCATTTTGAAGTGCACAATTTGGGAGCATTTAGCACATTCGCCGTGTAGCGCAACCAGCAACTCTATCAAATTTCAGACCGTTCTCACCGCTGCAAAAGGAAACCTTGTACCCATGAAGCTGTCATTCCCCATCCCCCTCCCCAACCCCTTGATGACCTTCAATCCGTCTCTTGTCCCTGTGGATTTGCCTGTTCCAGATATTTAAAATCAAAGGAATCCTGGACTGTGTCCTTTAGTGTCTGAGTTCTCTCCCTTATGTCCTCAACGTCATGCTCAGTGTGGACTGTGTCAGAGTCTCTTTCCTTTTCCTGGCTGTGTAGTATTCCACTAGGTTGTAGTAGTGCACTACATTGGAGCCCATGCCAGAGCCTCTTTCCTTTTCATGGCTGTGTAGTATTCCACTAGGTTGTAGTATTCCGCTACATGGTAGTCCATGCCAGAGTCTCTTTCCTTTTCATGGCTGTGTAATATTCCACTAGGTTGTACCCATGCTGGAGCCTCTTTCCATTTCATGGCTGTGTAATATTCCATGCCTGTGTGGGAGCCTCTTTCCTTTTCATGGCTGTGTAATATTCCACTAGGTCATAGCCCATAGAGCCTCTTTCCTTTCATGGCTGTGTAATATTCCACTCTTTCCATGCCAGACCCTCTTTCCTTTTCATGGCTGTGTAATATTCCACTAGGTCGTAGCCTGTGTGGGAGCCTCTTTCCTTTTCATGGCTGTGTAATATTCCACTAGGTCCCATGCCAGAGCCTCTTTCCTTTTCATGGCCATTCCACTAGGTTATAGCCATGCCAGAGCCTCTTTCCTTTTCATGGCTGTGTAATATTCCACTAGGTTGTAGCCCATGCCAGAGCCTCTTTCCTTTTCCATGGCTGTGTAATATTCCACTAGGTCGTAGCCTGTGTGGGAGCCTCTTTCCTTTAAATGGCTGTGTAATATTCCACTAGGTTGTAGCCTGTGTAATAGTCCACTACATTGTGTAGTATTCCAGGCGTAGCCCAGCCAAGCCTCTTTCCTTTTCATGGCTGTGTAATATTCCACTAGGTGTGGGAGCCTCTCCTTTTCATGCCCATGCCAGAGCCTCTTTCCTTTTCATGGCTGTGTAATATTCCACTAGGTTGTACCCTTTCCTTTTCATGGGTGTAATATTCCACTATGGTAGCCTCTTTCCTTTTCATGGCTGTGTAATATTCCACTAGGTTGTAGCCCATGCCAGAGCCTCTTTCCTTTTCATGGCTGTGTAATATTCCACTAGGTTGTAGCCCATGCCAGAGCCTCTTTCCTTTTCATGGCTGTGTAATATTCCACTAGGTTGTAGCCTGTGTGGGAGCCTCTTTCCTTTTCATGGCTGTGTAATATTCCACTAGGTCATAGCCCATGCCAGAGCCTCTTTCCTTTTCATGGCTGTGTAATAGTCCACTACATTGTAGTTCAGGCCAGAACCTCTTTCTGTTTCATGGCTGTGTAATATTCCACTAGGTTGTAGCCTGTGTGGGAACCTCTTTCCTTTTTGTGGCTGTGTAATATTCCACTAGGTCGTAGCCCATGCCAGAGCCTCTTTCCTTTTCATGGTTGTGTAATATTCCACTAGGTTGTAACCTGTGTAATAGTCCACTACATTGTAGTCCAGGCCAGAACCTCTTTCCGTTTCATGGCTGTGTAATATTCCACTAGGTTGTAGTGTGTGGGAGCCTATTTCCTTTTCATGGCTGTGTAATACTCCACTAGGTCATAGCCCATGCCAAAGCCTCTTTCCTTTTCATGAGCCTCGTTTCAGGCCGGAACCTCTTTCATTTCATGGCTGTGTAATATTCCACTAGGTTGGTTTTTGTGGCTGTGTACCCACTGGGTAACCTGTGTAATAGTCCACTACATTGTAGTCCAGGCCAGAGCCTGTGTAATTTCCTTTTTGTGGTTGTGTAATATTCCACTAGGTCGTAGCCCATGCCAGAGCCTCTTTCCTTTTCAGGGCTGTGTAATATTCCACTAGGTTGTAGCCTGTGTAATAGTCCACTACATTGTAGTCCAGGCCAGAACCTCTTTCCATTTCATGGCTGTGTAATATTCCACTAGGTCATAGCCCATGCCAGAGCCTCTTTCCTTTTCATGGTTGTGTAATATTCCACTAGGTTGTCACCTGTGTAATAGTCCACTACATTGTAGTCCAGGCCAGAACCTCTTTCCGTTTCATGGCTGTGTAATATTCCACTAGGTCGTAGCCCATGCCAGAGCCTCTTTCCTTTTCAGGGCTGTGTAGTATTCCACTAGGTTGTAGCCTGTGTAATAGTCCACTGCATTGTAGTCCAGGCCAGAACCTCTTTCCTTTTCATGGGTATGTAATATTCCACTAGGTAATAGCCCATGCCAGAGCCTCATTCCTTTTCATGGCTGTGTAGTATTCCACTACATGGCAGCCCATGCCAGAATCTTTCCTTTTCATGGCTGTGTAATATTCCACTAGGTTGTAGCCCATGCTGGAGCCTCTTTCCATTTCATGGCTGTGTAATATTCCACTAAGTCATAGCCCATGACGGAGCCTCTTTCCTTTTCATGGCTGTGTAATATTCCACTAGGTTGTAACCTGTGTAATAGTCCACTACATTGTAGTCCAGGCCAGAACCTCTTTCTGTTTCATGGCTGTGTAATATTCCACTAGGTCATAGCCCTAGAGCCTCTTTCCTTTTCAGGGCTGTGTAATTTCCTGTTGTAAATAGTCCACTGCATTGTAGTCCAGGCAGAACCTCTTTCCTTTTCATGGGTATGTAATATTCCACTAGGCCCATGCAACCTCTTTCCTTTTCCGTTTAGCCTGTGCTAGAACCTGGCTGTGTAATATTCCACTAGGTTGTAGCCCATGCCAGAGCCTCATTCCTTTTCATGGCTGTGTAGTATTCCACGAGGTTGTAGCCCAATCCAGAGCCTCTTTCCTTTTCACAGGTGTGTAGTATTCCACTAGATTGTAGCCCATTCTGGAGCCTCTTTCCTTTTTGTGGTTGTGTAATATTCCACTAGGTCGTAGCCCAAGAGCCTCTTTCCTTTTCATTTTCATGGGTATGTGTGGGAGCCTAATATTCCACTAGGTATATAGCCCATGCATTCCACTAGAGCCTCCTTTTCCTTTTCGTGGTTCTGTAATATTCCACTAGGTCGTAGCCCATGCCAGAGCCTCTTTCCTTTTCAGAAGCATTCCACTCCTTTGTGGGAGCCTTTTCATTTTTGGGCTGTGTGGTATTCCACTAGGTCACCCGTAGGCCTCTTTCCTTTTCATGGCTGTGTGGTATTCCACTAGGTTGTAGCCTGTGTGGGAGCCTCTTTCCTTTTTGTGGTTGTGTGATATTCCACTAGGTCGTAGCCCATGCCAGAGCCTCTTTCCTTTTCATGGCTGTGTAGTATTCCACTAGGTTGTAGCCTGTGTGATAGCACACTGCATTGTAGCCCAGGCCAGAACCTCTTTCCTTTTCATGGTTGTATAATATTCCACTATGTTGTAGCTTATGCCAGAGCCTCATTCCTTTTCATGAGTGTGTAGTATTCCACTAGGTTATAGCCTGTGCTGGAACCTCATCCCTTTTCATGGCTGTGTAATATTCCACGAGGTTGTAGCCCATTCCAGAGCCTCTGTCCTTTTCATGGCTGTGTAATATTCCACTACATTGTAGCCCATGTCGGAGTCAGCTGCGGTGACTCATGCCTGTCATCTCAGCACTTTGGGAGGCTGAGGCGGGCAGATCACGAGGTCAGGAGTTTCAGACCAGCCTGGCCAACATGGTGAAACCCCATCTCTACTAAAAATACAAAAATTAGCCGGGCGTGGTGGCGTGTGCCTGTCATCCCAGCTACTCAGGAGGCTGAGGCAGGAGAATCGCTTGAACCCAGGAGGCAGCTGTTGCAGTGAGCCGAGATTGTGCCATTGCCCTCCACCCTGGGTGACAGAGTGAGACTCCATCTCAAAACTAAATAAATAAACCAAAATAATAAATAAAAATAAAATGCATCTTTCACACCAAAAGGAACCACGGCTTCTTGAAGAGATAGAAAAGAGGCCAGGCGCAGTGGCTCACACCTATAATCCCAGCACTTTGGGAGGCCAAGGTGGTAGGATCACTTAAGTACAGGAGTTCAAGACCAACCTGGGCAGCATAGCAAGACCCCATCTCTACAAAAAGTTTAAAAATTACCTGGGCCCGCTGGTGCATATGCGTGTCATCCCAGCTACTTGGGAGGCTGAGGTGGGAGGATCGCTTGAACCCGGGACGTTGAGGCTGCAGTGAGCTATGATCTTGCCACTGCACTCCAGCCTGGGTAACAGAGCAAGACTCTATCTCTTAGAGAAAAAAAAAAACATTTTGAAGGTACAGGAAGCATTTTAGCTCAAGATCATTGAGCCGTTTAACAACTCAGTGTGACCTGTGAAATGTGAAGAGTGTATGAGATGATGTGAGGGCATCATTATTAATCTTCTGATGTGTGAAAATCATATTTATTATGAAAAAAGACTTATTTTCAGAAGGTGGGTGCCACTATACGGTGGGTAAAAAGTTGTATATGCAACGTATTGACAAACTTGTTTTTGGCCGGGCACGGTGGCTCCCGCCTGTCATTCCAGCACTTTGGGCGGCCGAAGCAGGCGGATCACTTCAGGTTGGGAGTTCGAGACCAGCCTGGCAACACGGTGAAACCCCGCCTCTACTAAAAATACAAAAATTAGCCGGGCGTGGTGATGGGCGCCTGTAATCCCAGCTACTCGGGAGGCTGAGGCAGGAGAATCACTTGAACCCAGGAGGCGGAGGTTGCAGTGAGCCGAGATCATGCCACTGCACTCCAGCCTGGGCAATACAGCAAGACTCCATCAAAAAAAAAAAAGAAGAAGAAGAAAAGAGGAAAGAAGAAAGAAAGAAAGAAAGAAAGAAAGAAAGAAAGAAAGAAAGAAAGAAAGAAAGAAAGAAAGAAAGAAAGAAAGAAAGAAAGAAAGAAAGAAAGAAGGAAGGAAGGAAGGAAGGAAGGAAGGAAGGAAGGAAGGAAGGAAGGAAGGAAGGAAGGAGGAAGGAGGGAGAGGGAGGGAGGGAGGGAGAGAGGAAGGAGGGAGGGAAAAGAAATCTGTTTTTTAAAAAATACTTGCTTAATATATGTCTCTTATTCATGTGTATAGATAGGTATATTTAATATCATTTCAATGGGTAAATAAATTACTTGTTTATATATTTAGCTCATTTATTTATATGGGCATATCAGTGAATACACACACAATGTGTATATATATATACATATATATATATATATAAATGGCACAATGCTGGCCGGGCGCGGTGGCGCACACCTGTAATCCCAGCACATTGGGAGGCTGAGGTGGGAGGATCACCTGAGGTCAGGAGTTCGAGACCAGCCTGGCCAATATGGTGAAACCCTGTCTCTACTAAAAATACAAAAATTAGCCAGGAGTGGTGCCAGGTGCCTGTAGTCCCAGCTACTCAGGAGGCTGAGGCAGGAGAATCACTTGAACCTGGGAGGCGGAGGTTGCAGTGAGCCGGGATCGTGCCACTGAACTCCAGTCTGGGCGACAAAGCGAGACTCCGCCTCAAAAAAAAAAAAAGAAAAAAAAAAAAAAAGAGAAAAAAGAAAAAGAGAAAAAAAAAAAAAAGGCTCAATGTTAGCCAGGCACAGTGGCTCATGTCTGTAATCCCAGCACGTTAGGAGGCTGAGGCAGGAGGATCCCTTGAACCCAGGAGCTCGAGACCAGCCTGGGCAACGAGGTGAAAACCTGTCTTAACATGAAAATCAAAAACAGAATAAACTGGCACAATGCTAATTACTGAAGCCAGGTGGTGGGTTTACGGGAGTTCTTGTTAGCGTTCTTTTGGCTTTTATATATGGCTGGGTGGTTTTTAAAAACAATACCAATTTCAGCCGGGCGTGGTGGCTCACGCCTGTAATCCCAGCACTTTGGGAGGCCAAGGTGGGTGGATCACCGGAGGTCAGGAGTTCGAGACCAGCCTGGCCAATGTGGTGAAACCCCGTCTCTACTAAAAATACTAAATAATGAAAATACTAAAAAATAAAAATACTAAATAATAAAAATTAGCCTGGCGTGGTGGCAGGCATCTGTTATCCCAGCTACTCGGGAGGCTGAGGCAGGAGAATCGCTTGAACCCGGGAGGCGGAGGTTGCAGTGAGCCGAGATCGCGCCACTGCACTCCAGCCTGGGCAACAAGAGTGAAACTCTGTCTGAAATAATAACAACAACAATAATTATTATTATTATTTAAAAGTAAAAGTCTCGGGAGGCTGAAGCAGGACAATCTCTTGAACCCGGGAGGCAGAGGTTGCAGTGAGCCGAGATTGTGCCGTCGCACTCCAGCCTGGGTGACAAGAATGAAGCTCCGTCTCAAAAAATTACAATAGTAATTTAAAGTTAAAAGAATCACCGATAATTCCGATAGTCAGACAAGTTAGAGACAAACATTGACATGAAAAGCATGTCAGGGATGGACACATTCCTGCTAGTCCGAGGCCCTGCCAGGCAGCTCAGTGGGCGTTTGTGCAAAAATCCTGGGGGAGGATAGTGGAGTAGGGGGGACCAGAGGGGGTCTCACCCTCATCAGCCCTATCCTGGTGTCTCGTCCAACAACGTTCCCTGGTACACAACCCCCATCTTCCCCACTGCCATCTATGTCATGAGTATGTTCTAAATTTAATTTAATTTTCATTTTTGCCCTCAGAGGAACTGAGTGCAGCTGGTCCCATTGAGCTTCTTGGTCCTCAAGCCCTGAGGACTGTTATTAAATATCCCCTCAGCTGGTGCTCAGGGATTTCCAGGCCGCGGCCGCATGCAAATCACATCCCAATTGGTATGCAAACAGCCTGGGTGCACCCCTCGCTGTGTTACACACCTGGGCAGAGGCCTGGGGGCAGAAACCCGGTCTCCAGGGCTCCCTGCGGAGCTCTCCAGCCCAAGTCAAGGCCGCCTTTTCACCGTGGGAAGGAAAGGGCCCCTGATTCCAGCTCTAAATGCCAGTGGAAAAGGAATCCAACATTACGAGAGGCTGCGGAATAAAAATGCCTCTTAAAGAAACGAAAAAAGTGGCCACGGGACGATGGTCATCGTGAGGGCTTTGAATCGTCCTGCCCCTCGCAGTGACGGCCCTTGTCACTTTGCTGCTACGAGCTCCATGGGAGAGCCTTAGCCAGGTCCTGAGAGACAGGTACACTCACACCCGGGAGAGGCTCACGCTGGCAAAACCCAATGCGGGGGGAGCAAAAGTAAACAGCCAGGCAGCTTCAAAAAGGAGGGAATACAGTTAAACGGGAGAATGCCACTAAGAGGCAAAGGACTGCTGAAAGTTATCTCGGTATACACGCACACACACACACTATACACACATGCACACACACACACTATACACACATGCACACACACATATATATACACACATGCACACACACACACTATACACACACGCACACACACACACTATACACACATGCACACACACATACACACACACATGCACACACACTATACACACACGCACACACACACACACTATACACACATGCACACACACATACACACACACATGCACACACACTATACACACACGCACACACACACACACACACACATGCACACACACACTATACACACATGCACACACACATACACACACACATGCACACACATACTATACACACATGCACACACATATATACATGCACGGATATGCATATGTAACATATACAGGCAGAAACACATTTACATACACACGTTCTAAACACATACACACATATATGCACATACACTCAGATATACACACATACACAAATACACACATATTATAAACACATACACACGTATACATACACAGATATGCATAAAGAACATATACATGCATACACACATATACATACACACGTTATAGACACATACACACGTATACACACATATACACACATTATAAACGCATACACATATATATGCATACACTCAAATATACACACATACACATATACACCCATATCATAAACACATACACACATGTATACATACACAGGTACGCGTAAAGAACATATACATACATACACACATATACCTACACACGTTATAGACACATACACACGTATACACACATAAACACATATACACACATTATAAACACATACATATATATGCATACACTCAAATATACACACATACACATATACACACATTTTATAAACACATCCACACTTATATATACACATGCACGCACATATATACATACACACAGATATGCATACATAACATATATATGCATATACACATACACATACACACGTTATAAACACACACATATACACACATACATACATATACACACATTATAAACATACGCATATATACACATGCAGACACATATATACACACAGATATGCATATACACACGCACGTTATAGACACATACACACATATACACACATACACATTATAAACACATACAGACATATACATACACAAATATGCATGCATACATAATATATGCAGGAACACATGTACATACACATCTTATAAATGCACATATACACATATACACACCTACACACATATATACACAAACACACAAATATACACACATACACACACGTATTATAAACACACACATATACACATGCTCAAATACACACATACACAAACATATACACACATACAAACACATACACACATATACACAAACACTGAAATATACACACATACACTTATATACACACATGCACACATATTAACACACACGGACACATTCACACATATACACACACGTATTATAAACATATACACACACATAAAAATACACACAAATATACACACACATACACACACGTGTCATAAGCACATACACACATATATACACACATACACAAAAATACATAAAAACATATACGCAAACACCTGTTTTATAAACACACACACACATGCACATACACAAATGTGTACATAGACCCATACACATACACACATTATAAACACATATGCACCTATATACACATAGACACAAATATACACTCATACACATATACACACATATTATAAACACATACACATATTCGCATACAAAGAAATGCACACATACACTTACACACATTATAAATACATACACACATATGCACACAAATATACACACAGATATACATACATATGCATGCATACACACAAATCCATCCACACATATACATGTGTAAAACATAAGTCTGTGCATACACACATTATATATACACATATTATACACATATACACACAAATATACACACACAACACATATACATACACACATTATATATACAGTCATACACACGTATACCATCTATACATATATACATATGCACATGTTCTATATGCACACAAACACAGGACATACACATAAACACACATGCACATGCACCTATATACCCACATACACATGTATATGTACACAGATACACACATATGATGTGTATAAATGAACACACACATATACACGTGTATACATACATACACACAGAAATACACACATGCACACAGATACACATATATACACACAGCACATATACATACACACATTCTATACACACAGTCATATACATATAAGCATATGTATACACATATATGCACGCACATGTTACATACACACACAAACACACACACAGTATGTACACAAAAACACAGACACACACATATATACACACACAGACATCTGTATATACACAGATACATATATATGCATACATATAAATAAATACACACAGATACACATATACACATTCACATTTAAAACATGCACATATATTCACATAGAGAAATACACACATGCATACAACCATATACACATACATACACACAGGTACACACATACACACACACATCAATATACACATATGCATACAGACATACACACACACGCAAATACGTCCGTGTCCACACATATGCACCTGCATACGGCTATACGCATCCGTGCAAACTCATACCTATATACATGTACATACGTGCACCTGCAGACACATATGGACGCACACCTGCACACACACATGCACATTCGCACACATCTATGTCAGGCCTCTGAGTCCAAGCGACGCCATCGTATCCCCTGTGACCTGCAGGTGGACATCCAGGTGGCCCGAAGTCACTGAAGAATCACAAAAGAAGTGAAAACGGCCTGTTCCCGCCTTAACCGATGACATTGTTACCTTGTGAAATCCCTTCTCCGGGCTCATCCTGGCTCGAAAGCTCTGCCACTGAGCAGCTTGTGACCCCCGCCCCTGCCCTCCAGAGAACAGCCCCCTTTGACTGGAAGTTTCCTTTACCCACCAAAACCCTATAAAACGGCCCCACCCCATCTCCCGTCACTGACTCTCTTTTCAGACTCAGCCCGCCCGCACCCAGGTGATTACAAAGCTGTATTGCAGACACGCAGCCTGTTTGGTGGTCTCTTCACACAGACAGGCGTGACAATACGCACGCGGGATGGCTTCTCTACCCATTACACTTTCGTTAAACACCTGGCGCTTAAAAATGTTTACAAACAATCATGGTGAGCTCCTGAGGACACTGGTTCGGCTTGATGAAGAGAGAAGCCTTGCAAAGTTTGCAAGACACGTCCAGCTGTGAACAGCAACATCTCCATCCAGGTTGGGCGCGGTGGCTCACGCCCGAAATCCCAGCACGTTGGGAGGCCGAGGCAGGAGGATCGCCTGAGCTCAGGACTTTGAGACCAGAGTGGGCCACGTGGTGAAACCGTGTCTCTACAAAAACGAAGAAAAAAGAAAATTAGCCGGGCACGGTGGTGCTCACCTATAGTCCCAGCTACTCGGGAGGCTGAGGCGGGAGGATCGCTGGAGTCCAGGCGGTGGAGGCTGCAGTGAGCTGCGGTTGTACCACTGCACTCCAGTCTGGGCGACAGAGTGAGACCCTGTCTCTAAAACAAAAAAGAGACAGAGAGAGAGAGAAGGAAGGAAGGAAGGAAGGGAGGAAGGGAAGGGAGGGAGGGAGGGGGGAGGGAAGGAGGGAATAGAGAAAGAAAGAAGAAAGGAAGCAAGAGAGAAAGAAAGAAAGAAAGAATGAACGGGGAGGGAGGGAGGAAGGAAAGAAGAAAGGAAGGAAGGAAGGAAAGGAAGGAAGGAAGGAAGGAAGGAAGGAAGGGAGGGAGGGAGGGAGGGAAGGAAGGAAGAAAATAGAGAAGGAAGGAAGGAAAGAAAGAAAGAAAGAACAGGGAGGGAGGAAGGAAGGAAGGAAGGAAAGGAAGGGAAGGACACAGGGAGGGAAGGAAGGAAGGAAATAGAGAAGGAAGGAAGGAAGGAAGGAAGGAAGGAAGGAAGGAAAGGAAGGAAGAGAAGGAAGGGAGGGAAGGAAGGAAAAGAGAAGGAAGGAAGGGAAGGAAGGAAAGAAAGAAAGAAAGAAAGAAGGAAAGGAAAGGAGAGAGAGAAAGAAAGAAAGAACGAACGGGGAGGGAGGGAGGAAGGAAAGAAAGAAAGAGAGAGAGAGAAGGAACAGGAAGGAAGGAAGGAAGGAAGAGAGAGAGAGAAGGAACAGGAAGGAAAGAAGGAAGGAAGGAAGGAAGGAAGGAAGGAAGGAAGGAAGGAAGGGAGGGAGGGAGGGAGGAAGGAAGGAATTAATTCTCCATGCAGCCTTCAGAATACCCCGGAGAACGGTTTCTCCAGCAGCCGCTGTACTAGCCTCGCTCCCGTGAAACTCTGGAATGCGTCTGCCCCACTCCCCACGGTCACGTTTCCTTTCCCGTCACTGCCCTTCCTCCAGCTGTCTGTGGCTGCCCCGGGGGCAAGGTCAGGCTGAGGAGAGACCCGTTATCCATCCGGACACGTCGCAGAGCGTGGTCAGCGCCAGAGGGACGACGGCCCATGGTTCGAGGGGACGGTCTCCGGGGATGGTCTCCGTGTTCTGCACGGACGTTAGACAAAAGTCAGGATTAGTAACAGGTACCCAGGGCCTCAGGACAGAAGGAACCACAGCTACTGGAGAAAGAGCCCCAGGAAGGAGGCAGGTGCACAGAAGGAAGCAGGGCTGTGCCTCCTGGAAAGACAAGAATCCCAGCCCTCACCCCCAGTCCCCTGCACACTCCCGAATCCTCTCTGCCGCCCCACGCCAGTGAACACCAGCTGTCACCTCCCGGATGAAGACACGAGCCGGCTCGCCTACCTCGCCCGGCCGACAGGGCCTGGTCGACTTTGATCTCATTCTGTTTGCTGTCGTCGGATGCGTGAAGCTGTCAGACAAAGAACTGTTGAAACACATCCCGCCTGACCTGTCAGGGCCAACAGGGCCCTGCGTGATGGATGATACAGAAAAACAAAAAAAAAACCTGTAGCACCCAAACCACAGACACTCCTT
This sequence comes from Macaca thibetana thibetana, assembly GCF_024542745.1. Lineage (NCBI taxonomy): Eukaryota > Metazoa > Chordata > Mammalia > Primates > Cercopithecidae > Macaca > Macaca thibetana. The sequence goes on from NC_065598.1 coordinate 2,011,465, forward strand.
CCCGGGACAGGGAAACGCGTGCAGGCCACACAAGAGGCCGATCCCATGGGCTCGTACCACAGTCAACACTTTGGCCAGGACCAGGTCCCCCGGCCCGTTCAGCCTTCTTCTGATCAAAGACTCCGCCGTCGCCCCACTCCTGTCCGTGTAAAGATTATGCTTTTTTTTTTTTTTTTTTGATATGTGAGTTTGGCTCTTCACACGTGCGTTTACCTACTTTGCAGACACGCCAGCCACACATCACAGCAGGCGTCGCCTTGCAAGGAAGCATCAGCCCTGACGTGGGGTCTGCCGACCTCGGGAAGGGACTGCCCTGGTGGGTGCCGTGTTCCCTTTGTCGTGAATCGGGGAAGGGGATGGCTCCATCCCAGGAATGCTTCTTACCGTGTCTTCACGGTCTTGTCCACACCATCTGCTGGTCTTCACGGCAAACGGATGCGAGGCGGAAACGCACTGTGCGCCCTGGCTGACCACGGGTGGCTTCAGAGTTGAGGAAGTCTCTGGATAGGCAGGAGCTGTGGACGGGAACCTCTGTCAGATCAGCCTCCAAGGTGGACGGCCCCTATTTCGGTTTATTTTTGTCTCCCCTTCCTTCCTTCCTTCCTTCCTTCCTTCCTTCCTTCCTTCCTTCCTCCCTCCCTCCCTCCCTCCCTCCTTCCTTCCTCCCTCCCTCCTTCCTTTCTTTCCTTCCTTCCTTCCTTCCTTCATTTTTTTCCTTCCTTCCTTCCTTCGTTTTTCCTTCCTTCCTTCTTTCCTTCCTTCCTTCCTTTCTTCCTTCCTCCCTCCCTCCCTTCCTCCCGCTCTCCCTTCCTTCTTTCCTTCCTTCCTTCCTCCCTTCCTTCTTTCCTTCCCTCCTCCTTTCTTTCCTTCCTTCCTTTCTTCCTTCTTTCCTTCCTTCCTCCCTCCTTTCTTTCCTTCCTTCCTTCCTCCCTCCTTTCTTTCCTTCCTTTCTTCCTTCCTTCATTTTTCCTTCCCTCCTTCTTTCCTTCCTTCTTTCCTTCCTTCCTTTCTTCGTTCCTCCCTCTCTCCCTTCCTTCTTTCCTTCCTTCCTTCCTTCCTCCCTCCCTCCTTTCCTTCCTTCCTTCCTCCCTCCTTTCTTTCCTTCCTTCCTTCCTTTCTTCTTCTTTCCTTCCTTCCTCCCTCCTTTCCTTCCTTCCTTCCTTCGTGCCTTCCTCCCTCCTTTCCTTCCTTCCTTCCTCCCTCCCTCTCTTCTTTCCTACTTTCCTTCCTTCCTTCCTCCCTCCTTTCTTTCCTTCGTTCCTTCCTCCCTTCCTCCCTCCTTTCTTTCCTTCGTTCCTTCCTCCCTTCCTCCCCCTCCTTTCTTTCCTTCGTTCCTTCCTCCCTCCCTCCCTCCTTTCTTTCCTTCGTTCCTTCCTCCCTCCCTCCCTCCTTTCTTTCCTTCCTTCCTTCATTCCTTTCTTTCTTCCTCCCTTCCTCTGTCCCTCCTTTCCTTCCTTCGTTCTTTTTCTTTCTTTAAGATTTTTATTTAGATATAATTCACATACCACAAAATTCCCCCATCTGAGGCCGGGCACGGTGGCTCACGTCTGTCATCCCAGCACTTTGGGAGGCCGAGGAGGGTGGATCACCTGAGGTCAGGAATTTGAGACCAGCCTGGCCAACATGGTGAAACCTCGTCTCTACTGAAAATACAAAATTAGCCGGGCGTGGTGGCAGGTGCCTGTCATCCCAGCTACTCGGGAGGCTGAGGCAGGAGAATCGCTTGAACTCAGGAGGCGGAGGTTGCCGTGAGCTCAGATCGCACCACTACACTCCAGCCTGGGCGACAGAGTGAGACTCTGTCTCAAAATAATAAGAATAAGAAAATAAGAATAAATCCCGTTTGAATGATTTTCAGCGCTTTGCAATCACCACCTCTCCAAAGGACATGAACTCATCCTTTTCTCATGGCTGCATAGTATTCCATGGTGTCTATGTACCACATTTTCTTTATCCAGTCTATCATCGATGGGCATTTCGGTTGGTTCCAAGTCTAGCTTTTAAGCCCCACATGCATTTTCTTCGTATGTATCCTAATGCTCTCCCTCCCCTAGCCCCCCCTCCCCAACAGGCCCCAGTGTATGACGTTCCCCTGCCTGTGTCCGTGTGTTCTCATTGTTCAACTCCCACTGATGAGTGAGAACATGCGGTGTTTGGTTTTCTGTCCTTGTGTGAGTTTGCTGAGAATGATGGTTTCCAGCTACACCCATGTCCCTCCAAAGGACATGAACTCATCCTTTTTCATGGCCGCATAGTATTCCATGGTATCCATGTACCACATTTTCTTTATCCAGTCTATCATCGATGGGCATTTGTGTTGTTTCCAAGTCTTTGCTATTGTGACCAGTCCCACGATAAACATACGTGTGCATGTGTCTTTACAGTAGAACAATTTATAATCCTTTGGGTATATACTCAGTAATGAAATTGCTGGGTCAAATGGTATTTCTGGTTCTAGGTCCTTGAGGAATCGCCACACTGTCTTCCATGGGGGTTGAACTAAGGACGGGGAGACAATTTCAACACAGGAATTTGGTGAACACAGACTGCTTAGGCCACAGCTGAGCATTGGACAAGCATCACTGCTGAGCGGGCTGCCCAGGCTGTGGACACCACCTATCTGCATAGCCGCTTACCTGTCAAAGATCAAATGCCAAGGAGGTCAAAAAACCCAACGTTTATCAAGCTCTCTCAAAGGGAAAAATGGGAACCACGTCCTTCTGCACACCTGGCCTGATGAAGACACGGATAGAAACCTACGTTTGTTGGAATCTGAACACGGAGATACCGTAAATACCCTGCCAGAAGGAAGGAATCTCTGAAAACATTCTCACAACGGTTATATTAACAGATGTTTCATCTTTTCATCTTCCCTGCCTTGGGTAGGGCTTTGCGAGGTCTTCGTAGAGAATTCCCCTGTTGAAGCCTTCAAGAATCCTCTGCCTCTGGAAGGATTCGAAGGTCTTGGTGGAGGGAAGGGACAGCGTTGAAAGGAAATATCATTAAAAGCAAAATCTGCCGACCCTGAGGACCTCGCCACAAAGGTAAGGAAAAGGAAGGGAAGGGAAAAACAACAAAATGATTTCATTATCGAACCAGCATCAAACCAGGAACAATGCAAAGCCCGTCACAGGCAAGACACTAAAGAGGTGGCAACGACACAAAGAAATCTCAGCCTTCCGTAGAGCGAAGTGTGTACAATCCATTGACTTAGCTGGGTTTTGCAATCTCGAGTCGGGTGACAAGTTAGACCCTCCTCGTCCCCAGACGCTGGGGCTACGGGCATCTTCCTCCTTCATGAAAAAGATTGACACGCATTTGAAAAAGACAAAAAAAAAAAAAAAGAAATTCTGAAAGAGGTAAGGGAGGGGGTTGGGAAAGCCTCTTGCCTTATTTTTAACAGGAAGAATCAAGCCTCTTATTCTTAACTTGTCTACACGGCAGACATTCTGCGCTGGTCCCGGAGGAGCCTTGGGGCTCTTCGGACCCTGGAAGGCTTTCTGGGGTCTTGGTGAAGGCAGGCGGCCCTTGAAGTGATGCCCCAAGCTGCACGACTCAATTCACACAGGGCGGGGCACAGCAAGCCGTGGGTCCCAGGACACCAGTGGCTACGTCATCAGTACTGGGATGCCAGTGGCCATGTCATCAACACTGGAAACCCAATAACCACGTCACAATCCTGGGAACACAAATGGCCATGTCACCAACACTGGGACACCAATGGCCACGTCACCAACATTGGGACACCAGTGTCCACCTCATCAGTAGTGGGACACCAATGGCCACATCATCAACACTGAGACACCACTGGCCACATCATCAGTACTGGGACACCAATGTCCATGTCATCAGTATTAGGACACCAAGGGCCACGTCACCAACACTGGGACACCACTGGCCACGTCATCAACATTGGGAACCCAATGACCATGTCACCAATACTGGGAACACAAATGACCACACCATCAACACTGAGACACCACTGGCCACGTCATCAGTACTGGGACACCAATGGCCACATCATCAACACTGGCACACCAGTGGCCACGTCATCAACATTGGGACACCAATGGCCATGTCACCAACATTGGGACACCAATGGCCATGTCACCAACATTGGGACACCAATGACTGCATCATCAGTACCAGGACACCAATGGCCGTGTCAGACACCAACGGCCACATCATTGATACCAGGATACCAGTGGCCATGTCATTGACACGAGGACACCAACGGCCACATCATCAATACCAGGACACCAATGGTCACATCAACAATATCAAGACACCAATGGGTGTGTCATCAGACCTGGGACACCAATGGCCACATTGTCAGTACTGGGACACCAATGGCCACATCACCAATCCTAGGACACCAATGGCCATGGCATTGACACCAGGACACCAATGGCCACATCGTCAATACCAGGACACCAGCGGCTGTGTCAGACACCAATGGCTGCATCATTAATACCAGGATACCAACGGCCATGTCATTGATACCAGAATACCAATGGCCGCATCAACAATATCAAGACACCAATGGGTGTGTCATCCATACTGGGACACTAATGATCACATCAACAATATCAAGACACCAATGGTGTGTCATCAGACCTGGGACACCAATGGCCACATCATTGACACCAGGACACCAACGGCTGCCTCATCAATACTGGGACACCAACAGCCACACCATTAATGGTAGGACAGCAACGGCCAGCTCATCAATACGGGACACCAATGGCTGTGTCATCAATACTAGATCTCAACGGCCACATCTTTGAGATGGAGATACCAACGGCTCGGTCATTGACACTGGGACAGCAATGCCCACGTCGTCAATACCAGGAGACCAATGGCCAGAACAAACACCAGCGTCCCAGTGTCTGCCTTTGGGATGTATTTGCTGACTCTTCTCTCTACCTCACACAGAACTCAAAGCGTCTCCCCTTCAACACAAAAAGTCCTCTTCTCCTATTCAATACTTTACTCCTAAAAGAGCAATTTGAAGCTTTTGCTGAAAGATGGATGGAGTTCAATGATATGAGTATTTTATTTTCATTTTTTTCTTTTTCTTTTTTTTTTTTTTGAGATGGAGTCTCGCTCTGTCACCCAGGCTGGAGTGCAGTGGCGTGATCTCGGCTCACTGCACCTTCTGCCTCCCGGGTTCAAGCGATTCTCCTGCCTCAGTCTCCTGAGTAGCTGGGACTACAGGTGCATGCCACCATGGCCAGGTAATTTTTTATTTTTATTTTTATTATTTTGTATTTTTAGTAGAGACGAGGTTTCACCATGTTGGCCATATCATCTTGATCTCTTAACCTCGTGATCCGCCCGCCTCCGCCTCCCAAAATGCTGGGATTACTGGCCACCGTGCCCGGCCTGTCTCTTATTTTCAACAGAAAGAATCAGGCCTCTTGTGAAGTCTACAGTAGTCGAGCGTAATGTTCCCTGGGTAATCTCCAGGGGGGTGGTGGGGGCTGAGAAGGTACCACTAGCCACATTTCTGTGTTTTTCCTTCCTGACAGTAAATATCGCACACTGTAAAATTAGTATTCAGTGGTGCAGAAGAATAAGTAGTTAAACATCCAGAGGGCCAGGATATGAAACCAAAAAAAAAATGCCCCTTCCGCATAAGAATTATTTTGCCGCCGGGCGCGGTGGCTCACGTCTGTCATCCCAGCACTTTGGGAGGCCGAGGCAGGTGGATCACAAGGTCAGGAGTTCAAGTCCAGCCTGGCCAACATGGTGAAACCCCGTCTCTCCTAAAAATACAAAAATTAGCTGGGTGTGGTGGCAGGTGCCTGTAATCCCAGCTACTGGGGAGGCTGAGGCAGGAGAATCACTTGAACCCGGGAGGCAGAGGTTGCCGTGAGCCGAGATCACACCACTGCACTCCAGCCTGGGCAACAGAGTGAGACCCCATCTCAAAAAAAAAAAAAAAAAAAAAAGAAACACTTCTCTGTTTTTCTCCTGCAAGGATCAGCAAGCAAACATGTGACATATTTTTTTTTAGAAAAGAAAAGGTTTTAGTCGCGTGACATAATATGTCAAGAAATGATTCGCATCTCAAGACGAGACACTTGGAGGTCACTGGGGTTTACGACGTTGTCCCTGGCACACGGTTCAGTTGGGAGTCTGCTCTTGACCTGGCACACGAGCCTCTCCTGGGCGCTGCCACGCAACACGGCGCTCAGAATGTCACAGAAGCAAACGAAATGAGGCGTAAAGACATCAGGGACATCTGATGACTACGTTGGGGTTTTTCTTCTTCTCTTTTACACATCATGCTGTTTAATTATGGTTTTGTTGTTTTTTGGGGTTTTTTGGAGACGGAGTCTCGCTCTGTCGCCCAGGCTGGAGTGCAGTGGCGCGATCTCGGCTCGCTGCAACCTCCACCTCCCGGGTTCACGCCGTTCTCCTGCCTCAGCCTCCCGAGTAGCTGGGACTACAGGCATCCACCAGCACGCCCGGCTCATTTTTTTATATTTTTAATAGAGATGGGATTTCACCATCGTGGCCAGGCTGGTCTTCAACTCCTGACTTTGTGATCCACCTGCCTCGGCCTCCCAAAGTGCTGGGATGACAAGCGTGAGCCACCGCGCCCGGCCCCTGCAATTTATTTATTTATGTATTTTTTGGTGGCATATTCTGAAGCTGTTCAGGGTCTCCAGGCTAATTCTTGAGAGAGTCACCATTTTCCCTCCAGTGGAAACTTGCAGCTTCATCGGGAAATGGTACGTTTCCATCAGGATGTAGGGGACCTCGTAGAACCACCATGCTATTTGGACAGGAAAAGCAAAAAATGTTAAAAAAAAAAAAAAAAAAAAAAAAAAAAAGCTGACGCGCTTGTTTTTTAATACAGGACGTAACTTAATTAATTAACTCTAAAATCCAGCATATAAAGTAGACAGCTGGCCACGAGAAGAACAGTAATTGATTTTTTTTTTCCTATCCAATACAGTTGCATAATTTATTCTTATTATTCATTTATATGGCATCTCTCTTTGGAGAAGTGCATAATGGTTTTGCAACTTTGGCGTCTTATTAAACATTCATAATCGCCCTCAGAGGACAGAAAGAAGCCGATATTATTACATTATCCAACAATTTCTCCATGAAAACCTATAATTGGAATGAAAAAGCAATTTCAAGGAATGAAATAATGCCAGGGAAAGGTAACACTGAGATAATTGAATGATCGGTTGTTCTGATACTCAGCACAAAAGAGTTGTAAATTGACTCTTGTCCAGCCCGGGTACCACGTTGCTAACTGTGACGTGACCACAGACCCCAGGAATGCAGCTCCCTACAGGTGGGTGTCTGCCTCTCCCGGCGAGGAATCGGGAGGGAGTCACTTCCTGTCGCGTTCTGCCGGCTTTTGGAAAGATCTCAGAAGCAGAGAGGGAGGGGGAGAGGTTGAGAGTGAGAGAGAGAGAGAGAAATATGTGTGGAAGCATGGATATTGATAATCCAGTTGGATGATAGATAGAAGGATGGATAGATAGAAAGATAGATAGATACATAGATACATAGATAGATAGATAGATACATGATAGATAGGTATAACACATAGATACATACATGATAGAGATAGATGATAGATAGATGGATAGATACATTATAGATAGATATAATACATAGATACATACATGATAGAGATAGATGATAGATAGATAGATAGATAGATAGAATGGTAGATAGACAGATAGATGATAGATAGATAGATAGATAGATGATAGATAGATAGATAGATAGATAGATAGATAGAATGGTAGATAGATAGATAGATAGATTGATAGATAGATAGATAGGTAGGTAGAATGGTAGATAGATAGATAGATAGATAGATAGATAGATAGATAGATACATGATAGATAGGTATAACACATAGATACATACATGATAGAGATAGATGATAGATAGATGGATAGATACACGATAGATAGATATAATACATAGATACATACATGATAGAGATAGATGATAGATAGATAGATAGATAGATAGACAGACAGACATAATAGATGATAGATAAGATAGATGATAGGTATAATAGATAGATACATAGATGATAGATAGATATAGATAGATATGATAGATAGATGATAGATATTGAACTGTGGGTTTGTTTTTTGTTTTGTTTTTAAGAGGCCAAGACACATGGATTTAGGGTAATTTCTGCAAAAACAAAAAAATGCGAGAAGTATGAACATTTCTTTCTGTATGTTAGAAATGTGTCTCAAAATGCAGGATATTGGATAAAAAGAGGAACAACACCATAGCGAGGTAACATAATCTCACGGTGGCCCCTGGGCTTTGTTTAAAGAAAATAAATTAGTCTGGGCGCGGTGGCTCACGCCTGTCATCCCAGCACTTTGGGAGGCCGAGGCAGGTGGATCACCTGAGGTCAGGAATTCGAGATCAGCCTGGCCAACACGGTGAAACCCTGTCTCTACTAAAAATACAAAAAAATGAGCCAGGCCTGGTGGCAGGTGCCTGTCATCCCAGCTACTCGGGAGGCTGAGGCAGGAGAATCACTTGAACCCGGGAGGCGGAGGTTGCAGTGAGCCGAGATCGTGCCACTGCACTCCAGCCTGCAAGACAGAGCAAGACTCCGTCTCAACAAAAAGAACAGAATTTGGCTGGGCACGGTGGCTCATGTCTGTGATTCCAACACTTTGGAGAAGCCGAGATGGGTGGACAGCCTGAGGTCAGGGGTTCGAGACCAGCCTGGCCAACACGGTGAAACCCTACCTCAACTAAAAATACAAAAATTAGCCGGGTGTGGTGGCGGGCGCCTGTCATCCCAACTACTCAGGAGGCTGAGGCAGGAGAATCGCTTGAACCCGGGAGACGGAGGTTGCAGTGAGCCGAGATCGCGCCACCGCACTCCAGCCTGGCAACGGAGCGAGACTCCGTCTCAAAAAAAAAAAAAAAAAGAACAGAAGTCAGATGTCCTCAGGGATTCTGGTGCTAATGGAAGAATTCTATGGGTTTCTGGCCTCTTGGGGGCCAGACGCATTTCCCTCCATCCTAAGGGGACATCCTAAGAAGTATCGAGACCCCAAAGCCACCAGGCTACAGTAGCAAGCACACACAGACCACACAAAACATATCTGCTGTCTGTGCGTGTCATATACGTAGGATGTGTATTGTGTAATCAGTATGATGTGTAGGATGTGTATTGTGTAATCAGTATGATACATTAGATCACGCTCTGCTCTCATACCTCACTAAACACACACGCTATGAACAACATCGATGCCACACAACACACACACACAACACGCAAAATACACAGCACCACAACACACACAACACGCAAAATACACAGCACCACAACACACACACACAACACGCAAAATACACAGCACCACAACACACACACAACATGCAAAATACACAGCACCACAACACACACACACACACACGCAAAATACACAGCACCACAACACACACACTCAACACGCAAAATACACAGCACCACAACACACACACACAACACGCAAAATACACAGCACCACAACACACACACTCAACACGCAAAATACACAGCACCACAACACACACACACAACACGCAAAATACACAGCACCACAACACACACACTCAACACGCAAAATACACAGCACCACAACACACACACACAACACGCAAAATACACAGCACCACAACACACACACACACAACACGCAAAATACACAGCACCACAACACACACACACAACACGCAAAATACACAGCACCACAACACACACACTCAACACGCAAAATACACAGCACCACAACACACACACACAACACGCAAAATACACAGCACCACAACACACACACAACAAGCAAAATACACAGCACCACAACACACACACTCAACACGCAAAATACACAGCACCACAACACACACACACAACACACACACAACACACAAAATACACGCACACACAACACACACAAACCACACTAAACACAGACACTCTGCACAGTACAGACATCACACCAAATGCACACACGACACACCAAATACATACTACACGCAACACTCGCAGCATGTGCATATCCTACTGAGCGTGCATATCCTACTGGACAGTATGTGTCGGGTGCCCATGTTTTCCTATGGACCCCACGAGAGACCGCGGTCCCCCCTCAGCCCTCTGGACTGTTCCTCACAAGACAGACACGGCCACCTCGGCCCAGAGACGGACGCAGCTCTGTCCGCAGGACGTAGGGACGGACACAGCTCTGTCTTCAACACCTGCAGGCAGATGCAGCTCCGTCCCGGGACATAAGGGCCGTCTACACAGCAGGCTCGAATCCAGCTGCATCCCAGGACCTAATGGCCGTCTATGCAGCAGACTCGGATGCAGCTGTATCTTGGGACCTAATGGCTGTCTACACAGCTGACTCGAATCCAGCTCCTTCCCGGGACCTAATGGCCGTCTACACAGCAAACTTGGATGCAGCTCCGTCTCAGGATCTAATGTCTGTCTACACAGCAGGCTCGGATGCAGCTGTGTCTTGGGACCTAATGTCTGTCTACACAGCAGGCTCAAATCCAGCTCCGTCCTGGGACTGGGACCTAATGGCTGTCTACACAGCTGACTCGAATCCAGCTCTGTCCCAGGACCTAATGGCTGTCTACACAGCAAACTTGGATGCAGCTCCGTCTCAGGATCTAATGTCTGTCTACACAGCAGGTTCGAATCCCACTCCGTCCTGGGACCTAATGGTTGTCTACACAGCTGACTCGAATCCAGCTCCGTCCTGGGACTGGGACCTAATGGCTGTCTACACAGCAGACTCAGATGCAGCTCCGTCTCAGGATCTAATGGCTGTCTACACAGCAGGCTCAGATGCAGCTGTGTCTGGGGACCTAATGGCTGTCAACACAGCAGACTCGGATGCAGCTCCGTCCCGGGAGCTAATGGCTGTCTACACAGCAGGCTCGAATCCAGCTCCATCCTGGGACTGGGACCTAATGGCCGTCTACACAGCAGACTTGGATGTAGCTGTGTCTTGGGACATAATGTCTGTCTACACAGCAGGCTCAAATCCAGCTCCGTCCTGGGACTGGGACCTAATGGCTGTCTACACAGCAGACTCAAATCCAGCTCCATCCCAGGACCTAATGGCCGTCTACACAGCAGACTCGGATGCAGCTCCGTCCCGGGAGCTAATGGCTGTCTACACAGCAAGCTCAAACCCAGCTCTGTCCCAGGAGCTAATGGCCATCCACACAGCAGACTCAGATGCAGCTCCGTCTCAGGATCTAATGTCTGTCTACACAGCAGGCTCGAATCCAGTTCCGTCCTGGGACCTAATGGCTGTCTACACAGCACACTCGGATGCAGCTGTGTCTTGGGACCTAATGACCATCTACACAGCAGACTCAGATGCAGCTCCGTCCCGGGACGTAATGTCTGTCTACACAGCAGACTCGAATCCAGCTGCCTCCCGGGACCTAACGGACGTCTATGCAGCGGAGTTGGCCGCCCACCCTGAGTTTATTCAGCTGCGGCCTTGCCCTCATGCCGTGGAGACTCCCGGCTCTTTCCAATCTTTTTTTTTTTTTTTTTTTATCACTGCTCTTGCAAAGGTTCCGTCGAGCTTTTATGCTGAGCTATCAAATTAGACCGATCGATTTTCTTCCTGTGTGCAGAGGCAGACGGGGCGCGACCGGCTTTATGAAGTTATAATGAACTGAACACCGAGGCTTCCGTGTCCACACTCCACCGAGGATGTTGTTTGCCTCCCAGACACACACACACACACACACACACACACACACACACACACACACACGAGCAGCTTGCGGAGGGCCGGATCCTGCAGCCGGCTGGGGGCAGATGTGCACAGTCCTGGGAAGGACGAGCAATCCTCGGACTGGACCCCCATGAAGAGGGAGGGAGGGTTCGAGGCCTGGCCGGTCCCCGTCCCGCGCTCCCGGGACGCTCTGGCCGTAGGATTTGCAACCGATTTACATTTTGTGTTGCCTCTGCCGGGTGAGAGGGCTCCGGGAACACAGCCAGGCCGGCTGGTAGATAAGATGTTTCCCGGGTGTCTCTCGGAGACCTGGGTCTGGAGAGCCGGGTGCAGGCCCCGGAGGGCTTTGGGGACCAGATTTGCACTGGGGATGGCCATTCTTGCCGGGATTAAGAGGATTAAAAACCATTAAATGACCATCGTGCCACTCCCCACAGCAGACTTCCTTTCCTGCACGTGTCCTTCTAGAGGGCTCCGGGTACCCGGAGTGACGTACAGCAAACAAAGGGTGTCCGTTAGCAAGAGAAAGGCAAACTGCTCGCCCCCCGGGGTGCCCATGATCTCTGCCCTATTGTTTTCCCCTTCGACACGGGGCTCCCTTCCTCCCCGTTCCCTTTTTTTTTGGTTTTTTTTTTTTTTTTTTAATGTCTCCGTGCGGGAGCTCAAGGTGTCATATTAATTATTTAAATCTTGGGAAGATTTTTCAGCAGCGAGATCCACCAAGGCCCTGCTCGGAGCCAGAAGGCCTCGGATCTCTGTTACTTTTTCTTAATTACAGCTGAAGTAGGAACTTTGATCTCCCGGCACGGAATGGACAGAGAGAAGGCGGAGACACTTCCCATGCCATTCTTTTTCTTCTTCTTTTTTTTTTTTTCCTTTTTTCTTTTTTGCCACACCTCTCCTCTGTCTGGGCTGTTTTTCTACCGTAAGACACTGTGATTTACCTCGTTCTGGAAAACAATTCACATAGAAAAGGAATGTAAACAGCTCCAAGGGCCGGCCAGGATTTCTACGTAGAAACCAGTGGTTTCTACCTCGGTCCCCACCTGCCAACGCACTTCTGTTATTTATTTTGGAGGTGGCGGGAGCAGACGAGGGGCCCCCATCCCAGGCCTCCAACGTCGAGACCCGTCTTGCCTCATTAATGCGTCTGTTGCTGCAGAGTAGCAAAGGCCTGTGTTACTCTGCAAAAAAAAAAAAAAAAAAAAAAAAAAAAAAAAGCCTCGTGATTTTGCAGACCAGAGCTTCCCCCAGAAAGGGGGTCACCTCCCAGGCCTCCTTAGAATTCCTGTTCATTTACATTTATGTCATGCAAAAAGCAGAGGGTGACATGCAACACACACGGAGAAAAAAATAAAGAGAGATATCAGAAAGTGAACCAGGTTTCACGGAAGATGAAACTCGTGAAAGTTTGGAGACACCGGAGGCCCCAGAGGAACGACGCTACAGCTCTCTGTGGAGAAAATCAAACAGATGCTCCCATCTCCACCAGCCAGCCCGGCCCTGGGGCTGGAGCCCACCCTGGGTCCGCCCCGAGCCCGCTTCTCACTGAGCTTTGCATATACAAGCCTTCATTAGCGACCGACGCAGAACCATCCGGGCCCCCGGTTGCCTTTGGAACGATTCAGCCGCGTGTCACCCCGTGGGTCACGGGCGGTTTCTCTCTCCGTTTGCCGGGAACGGGAGGATGTGAACATTTGCTGCCATGACCCGGCTTTGAAAGAGCCGGTCTCACAATATCCAGCCTCACAGTCGTCCTGAGGTTCTGAGGTTTGGGGTGTAAATTATACCCACAGGATGGCAAGCTTTGAGCTTTTTTTTTTTTTGCTTTCTCTCTCTCTTTTTTTTTTTTTTAATAAGCATGCATATTTGAGAGTGGATTTTCTGCCTCAGAAATAATTGGGGTTTACAGCTGTTAAGGTAATGAGATGCTCTCTCTCTCTCTGTCAGACTGTGGGAGACAGTAGCAGGACGTTCTCCCCGGCCCGCGGATCCCAGAAGACGAGGGTGTGGACAGACTTTTCCCTTTATCCCCATAATCCAGCACCTCTGGGGCCCAGGGGCAAATGCACGCCTTGTGATGATGTCTGTGCCTCCCCTAAAGACCGCAAGGCCACAGGAGGGCCAGGAACAGGCTGACAGTTGCTCCGATTCCAACAAAGACGCTCCCACGTCTCAGGGCAGGGAACGGGATAAAACCTCTGTTATTTGTCCCGGAAAACGGTCCAAGCCAAAGACTTACCTGGTCAGGTGAATCATGTGGGTTTCAGAGTCCCAGACACCAGCTCAGGACTGTAACGCACCCAAGGAAAAAAAAAAAATGGAATTGCTCTAAAACGGTGGTCTGTAGGCAGAGATGGTTAAAAAAAAGCAAATGGGGCCGGGCGCGGTGGCTCACGCCCGTCATCCCAGCACTTTGGGAGGCCGGGGCAGGCGGATTATGAGGTCAGGAGTTCGAGACCATCCTGGCCAACGTGGTGAAACCCCGTCTCTACTAAAAATACAAAAATATTAGCCGGGCGTAGTGGCGGGTGCCTGTAATCCCAGCTACTCGGGAGGCTGAGGCAGGAGAATGGCTTGAACCCAAGAGGTGGAGGTTGTAGTGAGCTGAGATCGCACCACTGCACTCCAGCCTGGGTGACACAGCAAGACTCCATCTCAAAAAAAAAAAAGAAAAGAAAAGAAAAAAGAAAATTAGCCAGGCGTGGTGGCAGGTGCCTGTAGTCCCAGCTACTCAGGAGGCTGAGGCAGGAGAATCACTTGAACCCGCGAGGTGGAAGTTGCAGTGAGCCAAGATCGTGCCACTGCCCTCCAGCCTGGGCAACACATCAAGACGCTGTATCAAAAAGATGCAAAAATTAGCTGGGTTTGGTGGCAGGCATCTGTCATCCCAGTTACTCGGGAGGCTGAGGCAGGAGAATCACTTGAACCCGGGAGGCAGAGGTTGCAGTAAGCGGATATTGCACCACTGCACTCCAGCCTGGGCGACAGAGCGAGACTCCGAGACCCCTTCTCCAAAAAAAACTTATTGAAAAGAAGCTGCGCCCCCAACCGCCTTGGAACCTCATTCTCAGGACCTCCAGGAACTAAGTCACGGGCCGTGGTCACTCCTATTTGACTCAGAATAAATCTCTCCAAATATGTTACCGACTTTAGCTCTTTTCATCTACAACCTACTCCCATCTCCCTTCATCCAGGATAATCTCATCTTACTCTTGACAACAATGACATCTACAAGGACCTATTTCCAACAGAAATTGCGTTCTGAGGTTCACAGTGACCACTGAGGACAGAGAGTTGAGAGACTATTGCATCCAACACAGGAGCCATCAATGGGAAAAGGTGAGCAGGTGAACGGCCTGGCATCTGCTCACCTGTGTCTTCACTCCCCACCTCCAGTGATTCCCAGACCTCAAGGTCAGGGGGACAAAGGCCCCTGTGATCCCAATGCAGAAACAGCACCAAAGGCCAAGTGTGTAGTCTCACACCTGTAACCTCAACACTTTGAGAGGCCAAGGCGGGAGGACCTGTTGAGGCCAGGAGTGTGACAGCAGCTTGGGCCACAGAGCAAGACCCCATCTCTACGCAAATTACAAAAATTAGCCAGACGTGGTGATGCCCGCCGGGACTCCCAGCTACACGGGAGGCTGAAATGGGAGGATCATCCGAACCTTGGAACGTCGAGGCTGTCGTGAGCCCTGATGTCAATGCTGCACTCCAGCTTGGGCAACAGCGGAGCAAGACCAGTGAGCAACTTTCATAAACCAACCCCCGCAAAGCGTCTTGATGTTCTGAAATGCAGCTTGCAAAATCGGCATGCAGCGATGGTTGCAGCTTGCAAAATCCGCACGCAGTGACAGTTGCAGCTTGCAAAAAAGGCATGCAGCCATAGCTGCAGCTTGCAAAACAGGCACGCAGCGACAGCTACAGCTTGCAAAATTGACACGCAGCGACGGTTGCAGCTTGCAAAATCGGCACACAGTGACAGCTGCAGCTTGCAAAATGGGCATGCAGCGACAGTTGTATGATCTTCCTAGAAGCCCGTTTTCTGGCGCCATTGGCTTTCTGTGCAACGTGGGCACGAGCTCACGGCCACCTTTCCAGCAGACAAACCCTGACCTGTCCTCAGCGGAGCCCAGCAGCCTGCAGGTGCAGCAGTGAGCTGGCATTCTGCTGTATGCACCTTTGCTTTATTTCAAAATAAAGCCACATCTCTCAGCACCTGCCCCCTTCCTCTGTCTTTAAAGCTGGCAGGGCATCTCCCCATCTCTTCTTTTTTTTTTTTTTTTTTTTTTGAGACAGAGTCTTGCTCTGTTGCCCAGGCTGGAGTGCAGTGGTGTGATCTCGGCTCACTGCAACCTCCACCTCCCAGGTTCAAGGGATTCCTCTGCCTCAGCCTCCTGAGTAACTGGGACTGCAGGTGCCCACCACCACGCCCGGCTGATTTTTTGTATTTTAGTACACACAGGGTTTCACCATGTTGGCCAGGATGGTCTCAATCTCCTGACCTTGGGATCCACCTGCCTCAGCCTCCCAAAGTGCAGGGATTACAGGCGTGAGCCACCATGCCTGGCCCTTCTTATCCCTCTTCCTCTTGAAAGTGACATCTAGACAACACGCTGCTGTCACGTGGGACATCGTCGACCAAATATTGCAGCAGTGGCTGTGGCCCTAGCAGCTGGAGAGCGGCCAGCATTGCTAACAAAATACAAAGCACAGATCAAGGTACCAACAGCTGCAGTGAGGGGACCACACACCCTTCTGAAATCAGTGACACCAGGCCAGTCTCTGAGAAGGTCAAAGGCAACTTCTGGGGGGTCTGCGTGGCCGAGGCTGGGTGAGACACAACCTCAAGCATTATGGATCTTTTTTCTGACACGATGAAACTGTTTTCTGTCTCTTTCTTTTTGAGACGGAGTCTAGCTCGGTTGCTCAGTCTGGAGTGCAGTGGTGTGATCTCAGCTCACTGCAACCTCCGCCTCCGGGTGCAAGCGATTCTCCTGCCTCAGCCTCCCGAGTAGCTGGGATGACAGGCACCCGCCACCATTCCCGGCTAATTTTTGTATTTTTTAGTAGAGACGGGGTTTCGTCATGTTGGCCAGGCTGGTCTCAAACTCCTGACCTCAGGTGATCCACCCACCTCGGCCTCCCAAAGTGCTGGGATCATAGGCGTGAGCCACTGTGCCTGGGCAAAAATATTTTCAAAGCCAGAAAGAAGGTGTTTCTCCCGCACCTGTTCAGGTTGGCCAGGCTGGTCTTGATCTCTTGACTTCAGGTGATCCGCCCGCCTCAGCCTCCCAAAGCGCTAGGATGACAGGCGTGAGCCACTGAGCCCAGCCTACTGCCCATTTATAAAGAACCACATCTCATGAAAACTCTCTCACTATACAGTCCTTGGGGGGCGAGGGTGGGGAGTGTTGGTGCTAAACCATCTGTGAGAACTCTACCCCAAGATCCAGTCACCTCCCACCAGCCACTCATCTCCAATACTCGGGATGACAATTCCACAGGAGACTTGGGTGGGGACACAGACTCCAGAGACTTGGGTGGGGACACAGACTCCAGAGACTTGGGTGGGGACACAGACTCCAGAGACTTGGGTGGGGACACAGACTCCAGAGACTTGGGTGGGGACACAGACTCCAGAGACTTGGGTGGGGACACAGACTCAAGAGACTTGGGTGGGGACACAGACTCAAGAGACTTGGGTGGGGACACAGAGTGAAACCACCGCACTGGGGTTGCATTTTACATGGAGGAAGGTGCCACGCAGGAGGATGGCATCACAGATCCTGGGTTTGTGGAGAGCTGAGTGTAACTTGTGTTTATTTCTACTCTGAAAGCCCCAATCCCAGCCGGGCGCGGTGGCTCACGCCTGTCATCCCAGCACTTTGGGAGGCCGAGGCAGGCGGATCACGAGGTCAGGAGTTCGAGACCAGCCTGGCCAACATGGTGAAACCCCGTCTCTACTAAAAATACAAAAATTAGCTGGGGATGGTGGTGTGCACACTTGTAGTCCCAGTTACTTGGGAGGCTGAGGCAGGAAAATCGCTTGAACCTGGGAGGCGGAGGTTGCAGTGAGCCGAGATCACGCCATTGCACTCCAGCCTGGGCGACAGAGCCAGACTCCATCTCAAAAGCAAACAAACAAAAACAAGCCACAATCCATCCTTTTCCATCTGTCCTGTACCCCAAGACCCCCAACCTGCAAAACAGGGTTTGACCTGCTTCCTCTGCCTCCTGCTTTCTGCAAGAACCTACCCTAGGGAACCACTGGCAAGAAATGGGCTGTGATGTGGGTATTTACTCCCCAGCTCGTCTCAGGCGAGCCAGAATTCTGCACCACCTCTAACCTCCGTGGAAGGCCACCGCTCTCATCCGTGGACCAAAATAAAAGTTGCCATTATCTAAAAAGGAAATAAAGATGACGATTGAAATATGTGCTTTTATGTTTTGAGACGGAGTCTCGCTCTGTTGCCCAGGCTGGAGTGCAGTAGTGCGATCTCGGCTCCCTGCAGCCTTCACCTCCCGGGTTCAAGTGATTCCCCTGCCTCAGCCTCCCAAGTAGCTGGGACGACAGGTGCCCGCTACCACGTCCGGCTAATTTTTGTATTTTTAGTAGACACGGGGTTTCACCCTGTTAGCCAGGCTGGTCTCAATCTCCTGACCTCGTGATCCGCCCGTCTCGGCCTCCCAAAGTGCTGGGATGACAGGCGTGAGTGGTATTTACTATCTTGGTAGGTTCATTGCGAGGGGATGACCCATGGCCGGAACATCGCCTTTTCTCCTTGCAAGCTTTGGAAATTATCGAGACTTCCTTGGGACCTCCCGTTTTGAGGAGAAACAGCGCTATTTCTTCGTGACACGTCGTCTGCACTCATTACCTCCGTTTCATCGGGCGTGATTTCCACGGCGACCAAGTCCCGGCCACTCGATGGCCATGGACAGGAGGAGAGAAGGATGCTGGCCAGACAAAGGAGAAACGCCTCTTAGCCGGGCCCACCGTCGTCCCCAAAGGACACAGAGCAGCTCTCCGAGGCCATGGACGTCCGGCCGGCCGCGGCCTACTCTCTTCTGGAAAACGAGTTGTGCTGTTGGTGAGTGCCCGGGTCCTGCTCAGGGCCCGTCTCTGCGAGGGGATCTTTTAATTACCTCTTTCCCCCAATGACTTCTTTCGCCGCTGGAGTGGTGGTTGGAGACATTAGCAATTGAATGGCAAGCTTTCATACTGTATCCCGTTTTAATCTTCCACGTCTCCAGAAACCAGATGGTTCCCGATGACAAGCTCTGCCTCAAAATGGTGCAAACTTTCTATCAGAGGATTTGTAAGATGACGGTTTAAAAAGAGACACAGAGGCTGGGGGGGGGGGCGGGTTTGCATCCCAGAAAATGGCCTGAATTTTAATCGTACATCATAGTTTGTCAGTGATTTCGACGCGATTACCATTTCTGCTTAATGAGAAGGTGGATTAGACAGACAAGCAAAATGGCATGGAAAGTTCTCAGAAAGGAGATTTGCTTTTAAAATATGGAATCACGAAGCTAAGGTGACAGGTGCACGCCAAGGCGCCCAGCTCATTTTTGTATTTTTAGTAGAGACAGGTTTTGCCATGTTGGCCAGACTGGTGTCCAACTCCAGGCCTCAGGTGATCTGTGTGTGACTGTGTATGTGTGTGAGTCTGTGTCTACCCTCACGCACTGATCTGTGTGTGACTGTTGGCATGAAAATAGACGTGTGTGGCTGTATGTTTCTACCTGTGGGCGTGTGCACATGTGTGTGACTGTGTATGTGTGTGTCTGTGTGTGCTCACGCGCCCTGATTCGTGTGCGACTGTGTATGTGTGTGTCTGCAGACTCACATAAACAGTAGCACTGATCAGGGCGTGTAAGCACACAGACACACACGTACACAGTCACACACGGATCAGGGTGCGTGAGCACACACAGACACACACATACACAGTGAACGCACAAAACTAGGAGTGTGTGCTTTGCATTGTGCATGTGTGTGCATGTGTGTGCATGTATGTGCTTGTGTGTGCATGTATGTGCTTGTGTGTGCATGTGTGTGCGTGTGTGCATGTGCGTGCATGTGTGTGCTTGTGTGTGCATGTGTGTGCGTGTGTGTGCGTGTGTGCACGTATGTGCAGCTTGCATGAATGTGTGCGTTTACATGTGAGTGCTTATGACTCTGGGTGAGGGCCTGCCTTCTGTGCAACTGTGTGCATATGTGCATGGGGGGGCTTGAATAAATGCATGCGTGCACCTGCATGTGAGTGCTTGTTGCTGTGAGTGTTTGCCTTCTGTACACGTATATGCATATGTGCTTGTGTGCCCGCGGAGACTTGCAAGAATGCGTGACTGCACCTGCACGTCAGGGCTCACGACAGTGGCTGTGTGCTTACCTTCTGGCTGTGTGTGTGTGTGTGGGTTCAGGCACTTCATACCGTCCCCTGTTCATCCCTGAGATCGCCCACGCCTGTTCTCCCACCTGCCTCCCTGGAACCCCGTCTCCTCCGTCCTTCTCTCTGGTCCCGTGTGATTGTGAGCTTGGAGGACGGCGCCTCCGTCCAACATTATATCAAACAGCAAGATTACACCCTCTTCCTTCTGAAGCTCCCAAAGGCATCTCTAGAAATTCCTCGTTCTTCCTTCCTTTGCAGGTGGAGATTCTCATCTCTGGAGAAAATTGCCTGTTGCCCTGTTTTGTGCAAGACAGCACCGATCCCAGGGCTGGAAAAGCCGTCTATCTTCACCTTCAGGCGGGCCAGGGCCGAGCCACAGGACTCTGCCCGCTCAGAAGAGACCTTGGGCCAGGTGCGGTGGCTCTTCACGCTTGTAATCCCAGCACTTTGGGCGGCCGAGGCAGGTGGATCACCTGAGGTCCAGAGTTCAAGACCAGCCTGGGCAATATGGACAAACCCTGTCTTTACTAAAACAAACAACAAACAAAAAAAGCCAGGCTCGGTGGCTCAGGCCTGTCATCCCAGCACTTTGGGAGGCTGAGGCAGGTGGATCACGAAGTGAGGAGATCGAGACCATCTTGGCCAACATGGTGAAACCCCATCTCTACTAAAAATACAAAAAATTAGCCAGGCGAGGTGGCAGGTGCCAGTAGTCCCAGCTACTCGGGAGGCTGAGGCAGGAGAATGGTGTGAACCCAGGAGGCGGAGGTTGCAGTGAGCTGATATCACACCACTGCACTCCAGCCTGGGCGACAGAGTGAGGCTCTATCTCAAAAAAATATATATATATATACACACACACACACACACAAAATTATATATATACAGAATATATATATTTTATATATATTTATTTTTTTTTTAATATTTTTATATTTTTTATAATATATTTTATATAAAATATATACTATATTATATATTATATAATACTATATAATATATATTATATATTATATATTATATGATATGTTATATATCATATATAATATAATATATTTTATATATTATACAATATATATAATAATATAACAAAATATTTTATATATATTATATATATACACACACACACACACACACAAAATTAGTCAGGAATGGTGGCACAAGCCTGTAATCCCAGCTACTAGGGAGGCTGAGGCAGGAGAATCACTTGAACCCAGGAGGCAGAGGTTGCAGTGAGCTGATATCACACCACTGAAC
The DNA here is from genome assembly GCF_024542745.1 of Macaca thibetana thibetana. Classification (NCBI taxonomy): domain Eukaryota; kingdom Metazoa; phylum Chordata; class Mammalia; order Primates; family Cercopithecidae; genus Macaca; species Macaca thibetana. Next base: position 2,032,892 of record NC_065598.1, read on the forward strand.
TCCAGCCTGGGCGACAGAATGAGACTCTGTCTCAAAAAAAAAAATATATATATATATATATACACACACACACACACAAAATTATATATATACAGAATATATATATTTTATATATTTATATTTTATTTTATAATATTTTATATTTATTTTATAATATATTTTATATAAAATATATACTATATTATATATTATATTATATATATTATAATAAATCTCAAAAAAAAAGAGAAAGAGAGAGAGAGAGACCTCGGCCCCCACTGCACACATATCCTTCACCCCTCGTTAGATGTTATCTGCAGGTTGCATTGTCAGAAAAATACCATCCCAAAGACACACCATTCGTGTGTCAAATGCACGCACCTTGCACGGAAGCAGTGAAGACGCCCACGTTATGGGTGCATTCGCCCAGGTTTAAGGTCTAGTCAGCATTCGGTTTGCCAAAGAGCAGAGGTTTTCTCCTCCTCCTGCCTCCCGTCTTCTCACCTGTGTGCTAATATCCTGGGACTCTGTGTTTTTTTTTTTTTTTTAATTGCCTAAATCATATTTTCCATTTAAAGAAATTTCTAAAGAACAGTTGACGAGCATTCAGGTCACCTTCTCCCCAGGGCTCACTTAGCACCTGCATGCAGATGGAGCGTCCGCGCTGGCCGTCTACACCAATCACGGCCGCGTCACTCATGCACAGTCAGCGTCCTGCTGCTGGCCGGCTCCAGCTGGACATCCTGTCTGCCGCTCTGAAAAGCAGTCACATCATATACTGGAACTCCAGAGTGTCCCAAGCACACCTCAGCCTCTGCAGTGCCCATCTCACAGTCTCTAAAGCACACCTCAGAGTCTGCGACGCACATCGCACAGTCTCCAAAGCACATTTCAGTCTGCAATGCCCACCTCAGGGTCTGCAATGCCCACCTCAGAGTCTCCAATGCACACCTCAGAGTCTCCAAAGCACATCTCAGAGTCTGCAATGTCCACCTCAGGGCCTCCAATGCCCATCTCTGTCTCCAATGCCCATCTCTGTCTCCAATGCCCATCTCTGTCTCCAACGCACACCTCAGTCTCCAAAGCACATTTCAGTCTGCAATGCCCACCTCAGGGTCTCCAATGCCCATCTCAGTCTCAGAGTCTCCAAATCACATCTCAGAGTCTCCAATGCACACCTCAGAGTCTCCAAAGCACATTTCAGAGTCTGCAATACCCACCTCAGGGTCTGCAGTGCCCATCTCAGTCTCCAATGCCCATCTCAGTCTCCAATGCACACCTCAGAGTCTCCAAAGCACATTTCAGGGTCTGCAATGCCCACCTCAGGGTCTGCAATGCCCATCTCAGAGTCTCCAATGCCCATCTCAGAGTCTCCAAAGCACATTTCTAAGTCTCCAATACCCACCTCAGGGTCTCCAAAGCACATTTCAGTCTGCAATGCCCACCTCAGGGTCTGCAATGCCCATCTCAGAGTCTCCAATGCCCACCTCAGAGTCTCCAACACACATTTCAGAGTATGCAATGCGCACCTCAGAGTCTCCAATGCCCACCTCAGAGTCTCCAAATCGCATCTCAGAGTCTCCAACGCACATTTCAGAGTCTGCAATGCCCACCTCAGGGTCTGCAATGCCCATCTCAGAGTCTCCAAAGCACACCTCAGAGTCTCCAATGCCCACCTGAGTCGCCCATCTCAGAGTCTCCAACGCACATTCAGAGTCTGCAATGCCCACCTCAGGGTCTGCAATGCCCATCTCAGAGTCTCCAAAGCACACCTCAGAGTCTCCAATGCCCACCTGAGTCTCCAAGGCCCATCTCAGTCTCCCATGCCCATCTCAGATTCTCCAATGCCCACCTCAGGGTCTGCAATGTCCATCTCAGTCTCCAGTGCGCACCTCAGAATCTCCGATGCACACCTCAGAGTCTCCAGTGCATGTGGGTGTGCCAGCACCTGCCTCTCAGAATACTTTAGCTCATGTTGAACAAACACGTCGTCAGCACATTAGCAAACATCCCAGACTCAAACGCTTACAGGAGTAGGCAGGTCATGTCAGTGAGTCAGGCGGACCTGACGTGAGAGAGACATCAGGGAGCGGTGGAGACTGCGGCGAACGTCCCATCCAGCCCACTGGTGTTGGGCAAGAACGAAGGAACGCGTGGGCTGCCACTTCCAAAAATATTTCAAGGAATCCAGGAATCGTGTGTCCATGATCAATGGGCCGGTATTTCAAATGTTAGCATTAATTTAAGGATACTCTGTCTTCCAAGAAAAATACGACGGCCAGCTACTCTACAAGGTCGTCTCTGTTTTCTTGCATTCATTCTGCGAGTCTTGAATTACCAGATGAAAATGTGAGTCTAGGCAACTTTTATAAACTGTCTGAGGACTGGGCAGGGGAGGGTAGGACCCAAATTTCAACTCAGAGGCCAGTTTCAAAGACAGTCTCAGCTCCCCACGGCATGAGGCCCCCCCAAAATGCCACTCACTTCTGGATTGGGTCTCTCTTCAAAGTGTCGGGGCTTAAGGAACCAAGTTTAGATTTCATGGGTAATTTAATCTAGTGGGCTGCCTTTTTGTCTCTGTTTTCTTTCTTTCTTTTCTCTCTTTCTTTCTTCTTTAGTTTCTTTCCCTTCCTTCCCTTCCCTTCCCTCCTTCCTTCCTTCCCTTCTTCCCTTCCCTTCCCTTCCCCTTCCCTTCCCTTCCCTCCCTTTCCCTTCCTTCTTCCCTTCCCTTCCCTTCCCCCTTCCCTTCCCTTCCCCTCTCTTCCCTTCTCCTTCCCTTCCTTCCCTTCCCCTTCCCTTCCCTTCCCTTCCCTTCCCTTCCCTTCCCTTCCCTTCTTCCCTTCTTCCCTTCCCTTCTCTTCTTCCCTTCCCTTCCCTTCCCTTCCCTTCCCTTCTCTTCCCTTCCTTCCCTTCCCTTCCCTTCCCTTCTTCCCTTCCCTTCCCTTCTTTCCCTTCTCTTCCTTCCCTTCTCTTCCCTTCCCTTCTCTTCCCTTCTTCTTCCCTTCCCCCCCCTTCCCTTCCCTTCCCTTCCCTTCCCTTCCCCCTTCCTTCCCCTCTTCCCTTCCCTTCTTCCCTTCCCTTCCCTTCCCTTCCCTTCCCTTCCCTTCCCTTCCCTTCCCTTCCCTTCTTCTTTCCCTTCCCTTCCCTTCTTCCCTTCTCCCTTCTTCCCTTCCCTTCCCTTCCCTTCTTCTTCCCTTCCCTTCTTCCCTTCCCTTCTTTCTTCCCTTCCCTTCCTTCCCTTTCCCTTCCCCTTCCCTTCCCTTCCCTTCTTCTTCCCCCTTCCCTTCCCTTCCCTTCCTTCCCTTCCCTTCTTCTTCCCTTCCCTTCCCTTCTTCCCTTCCCTTCTTCCCCCTTCCCTTCTTCCTTCCCTTCCCTTCTTGCCTTCTCTTCCCTTCCCTTCCCTTCTTCTCTTCCCTACCCTTCCCTTCTTCCCTTCTCTTCCCTTCCCTTCTTCCCTTCTCTTTCCTTCTCTTCCCTCCCCTTCTTCCCTTCCCTTCCCCTTCCCTTCCCTTCCCTTCCCTTCCTTACCCTTCCCTTCTTTCTCCTTCCTTCCTTCCTTCCTTCCATGTCCTCCTTCTCTTTCTCTCTCTCTGTGTTTATTATGGGTCTCTCTCTGCTGCCCAGGCTGGAGGGCAGTGCTGCAATCTTGGCTCACTGCAGCCTCCAACTCCTGGGCTCAAGTGATCCTCCCGCTTCAGCCTCCCAGAGTAGCTGAGACCACACACACGGGACACCACACCCGGCTACTTTTTTTTGTAAAGATGGGGTCTCCCTAATTTTCCCAGGGTGGCCTTGAACTCCTGGCCTCTGGCAAACCTCCTGCCTCGGCCTCCCAAAGTGCTGGAATTACAGGCATGAGTCACCATGCCTGGCCAATTACTATGCTTTAAAAGTACATGGCCGGACGCAGCGGCTCACGCCTGTAATCCCAGCACTTTGGGAGGCCGAGGCAGGTGGATCACCCGAGGTCAGGAGATCGAGACCATCCTGGCTAACTTGGTGAAACCCCGTCTCTACTAAAAAATACAAAAAACTAGCCGGGCGAGCGGCTGGTAATCCCAGCACTTTGGGGGCGCGGGCGGATGTCAGTCCCAGCTACTAACTTGGTGAAACCCCGTCTCTACTAAAAATACAAAAACAATTAGCCAGGAGGCTGAGCTACTCGGGAGGCTGAGGCAGGAGAATGGCGTGAACCCGGGAGGCGGAGGCTGCAGTGAGCCGAGATCCGGCCACTGCACTCCAGCCTGGGCGACAGAGCGAGACTCCGTCTCAAAAAAAAAAAAAAGAGATGAGTTATAAGCCCCAAACACCACCATTTTTTGCTATTTGGAGGTTCTAGCTAACCCAATATAATAATAAAACACAATAATTTTCATCTTTCTTTCAAACATTTGTTTTAATGATTTTTAGTGGCATGTGAAAATGGTTTAATTACTACGGATTATTTTTGTAATTTAATTTTTTAAATCAATTTCTAAAATTAATTTAAAACAGATTTTAAATTAAATTTAAAAATTGATTATAAGACACTAACAAAACATTATAGGAATGGGAAGTGGATATGGTGGTTAGATCATATAGGAACCCAGAAAATACAGTATTTCCACCTCATTTTTTTGAGACGGAGTCTCGCTCTGTCGCCCAGGCTGGAGTGCAGTGGCCGCGATCTCAGCTCACTGCAACCTCCACCCCCCGGGTTCACACCATTCTCCTGCCTCAGCCTCCCGAGTAGCTGGGACTACAGGCGCCGCCACCTCGTCTGGTTAATTTTTTGTATTTTTAGTAGAGACGGGGTTTCACCGTGTTAGTCAGTCTGGTCTCGAACTCCCGACCTCGGGTGATCCACCCGCCTCGGCCTCCCAAAGTGCTGGGATGACAGGCGTGAGCCACCTCGCCCGGCCTAAAATTGTATTTTAAATAATTGTGTAATCAGCTTCTCATTTGTGAAGACGACTGCTGTGGTTGACATTTAAGCAGCTACCATTTGTTTCTAATTTTCTGCAAGCTTTTTCCTGAGAAACTTCCTTGCGAATGTTTATCCAAAGTCTTTTCCGCATCGACGAATAAATTCAAATCGTACGTTCCTTTAACGTGAAGACATCATTAGTTTAACGGTCACAGATTTGCAGACACTGAGACGTCTTTGCACTCCAGAAATCAATCTACTGGGTGATGATGGCGTTGTTCTTTTATTTAATACACTGCAGGATTGTGTCTCCTCCTATTGCATCTACCACGTGCACATCAAAATTCACCGGGAAATGGGAACAGACGTATCCTTTTTTGTAATAGTTTCACCAGGGTTTGTCTGTTAAACGTGGCTAACATCTTCAAATGAAGAGAGGAGCGTTCCATCTTTTACCACCAGAAGGTTCTCGGAAGAGGATTCCGCACCAGCAGGAACCGCCCCCCCCCCCGGAACTCTTTAGAAAGGGAAATGACTGAAATCCAGCTACGTTCCTCTGTTTACCCTTCTGCAAATACCAGACCCAGACCCGGCGGCTTAAACCACAGACATTGATTCTCCCACAGTCCTGGAGGCTGGAAGTCTGAGATCCAGGTGTGGGCAGGGCTGGTTCCTCCTGAGGCCTCTCTCCTGGGCTTGGAGATACCGTCTTCTCCATGTGTCCTCACAGGCTCGTCCCTCTGTATGTGTCTGTGTCCTCATCGCCTCCTCTTATGGGATGTCTTAGTCCATCTCAGGCTGCTATCACAGAATACCATAGACTGGGTGGATTGTAAACAACAGACATTGATTCTCCCACAGTCCTGGAGGCTGGAAGTCTGAGATCCAGGTGTGGGCAGGGCTGGTTCCTCCTGAGGCCTCTCTCCTGGGCTTGGAGACGCCGTCTTCTCCCTGTGTCCTCACAGGGTTGCTCCTCTGTGTGTGTCTGTGTCCTCATCCCCTCTTCTTATGAGGACCCCAGTCCTATGAGATTAGGGCTCATACCCTAGTGACCTCATTTTACCTGGATCACCTCTTTAAAGATGACACATCCAAATGCAGTCACATTCTGAGGTCCCAGGAGTTGGGGCTTCGACCTACGTATTTTAGGGAATGAAGCACATTTCTTCACCATCTCAGACCTACAGAATCAGAAACTCTGGGAGTGGGCCCCCTAATCTGTGGGGTTTTTATTTTTTTCTCTGAGACAAGAGTCTCAGTCTGTCCCCCAGGCTGGAGTGCAGTGGCCGGATCTCAGCTCACTGCAACCTCCGCCTCCCAGGTTCACGCCATTCTCCTGCCTCAGCCTCCCGAGTAGCTGGGACCACAGACGCCACCACGCCCGGCTAATCTTTGTATTTTTAGTAGAGACGGGGTTTCACCGTGTTGGCCAGGATGGTCTCGATCTCCTGACCTTGTGATCCGCCCGCCTCGGCCTCCCACAGTGCTGGGATGACAGGCATGAGCCACCGCGCCCGGCCCGTAATCTGTGTTTGAACCAGCCCTCCAGGGATATCTGATGGACCCTCAGTTCTGAGAAACACGGGTTTTACCAACGCAGCAGTTTCCCATTTTTAAAACTGAACATAGCGGCCAGTCGGGGGATGGCTCACCCCTATCATCCCAGCACTCTGGGAGGCCGAGGTGGACGGATCCCCTGAGGTCAGGAGTTCGAGACCAGCCTGGCCAACATGGAGAAACCCTGTCTGTACCAATATCACAAAAACCAGCCGGGCGTGGTGGTGGCGTCTGTAATCCCAGTTCCTCGGGAGGCTGAGGCAGGAGAATTGCTCGATCCCGGGAGGCAGAGGTTGCCGTGAGCCGAGATCAGGCCAGAGCAAAACTCCATCGAAACGACAGCAAGAAAAATGAACAGAGCAGCAAAAAAAATTGCCGGAAAGGAACGTTTCCACCATGACCATCTACCATCTTCAACCGGCTTTTTCTCCCATTCCTCTCCCATGTCGCCTCTCCCCATGACACTCCCGGGGACCCCGCCTCTCAGAGAAGCCCCTTGGACCCAAATCCTCATCTCAGCCTCTCAACCGAAATGACACCACCACTTCCCCTGTTCTTCCCAGCTTCTCCCCCACCTCCCCTTTCCCCTAGTTGATAAGACAGGAGAGAAGGAGGGAAAGCAAAACGTTGGAAAGAAACGGAAGTAAGATAAACAGCCAGACGACGTTGGCACTACCACCTGGCCCTGGTGGTTAAAATAATAATAATAATAATATAATAATAATAATAATATTAACCCTGACCCAAACTACTTGTGTTATCGGTCAATTCCAGACACTGTATGACCGTAAAACTTTCTGTTCTGTTAGCCGATGCGTGTAATCCCCCCCATCACGTTCCATCATGACCCTTTCACGTGGACCCCTTTGAGTTGTAAGCCCTTAAAAGGTCAGGAGTTTCTTTCTCGGGGAGCTCCCGGCCGAATAAAGAACCTGGAGTCTGAGCAGTTTTGTCTGCGGCTCGTCCTGCTACACAGAAAGCTACACCCCATCCAAGCAAGGTGTGTTCTTCCTGCCTTCTTTTTACCGTATATCGTCTCAGTCTATCGTACTACAGACTCCAGCCTGGGCAACCTAGTGAGACCCCATGTTTGCAAACTTGTTTCTGCTCCAAGACCTCCTTGGAGGCCCACAGAACCTTCTCCGGGCCACAGAGGCCGGGACAAGTTGGCCCTGGGGGAATCCCAACAGGCGTACCTGAACCAGGAGCTCCTGGACGCTATTCATGTACCATCACGTAAGCCACGTTTCCAAAATTAAAACCCACAGAGAAAGAACAGACTTGCCAACGAGTAGGGTGTGTGATCTAAATGACCGATACTGCGAGGGAGAAAATAAGTCAGGGCCTCACCCGTGATCAACCATCACAATTCCTTCTAAGGAAAAAGTGTTACATGTAAAAATTAAGTCAGGAAACGTAGCTTCAAATGCAGAAGATGGGCCGGGCGCCGTGGTTCACGCCCGTAATCCCGGCACTTTGGGAGGCCGAGGTGGGGAAATCACCTGAGGTCGGGAGTTTGAGACCAGCCTGGGCAACATGGTGAAACCCCGTCTCTACTAAAAATACAAAATTAGCCGGGCGTGGTGGCAGGTGCCTGTAATTTCAGCTACTCGGGAGGCTGAGGCAGGAGAATCGCTGGAACCCAGGAGGCAGAGGTTGCAGTGAGCTGAGAGCGCACCACTGCACTCCAGCCTGGTGACAGAGCAAGACACCATCTCAAAAAAACAAAACAAAACAAAACAAAAAACAAAAAAATATATACATGAATATTACATCTCTACATTGAGAAGGACTTTCCAGGAATAAAAACAATGGAAGACATTATACGAACGAGACTGATCAATCTGACTACATTCAATTTTAAAACTCTTTATGTTTAAAAAACAATTTCAAGTAGCATAAAAGAAGCTGAAAAATCTTGATACCATAGGCCAATGATAAAAGAGCCTGTGTCCTTAATATATAAAGAGCTCTGAGAAATCAACAAGAATGATGGCTATTTTTGAACGCTTTCTGTGCATTAAAATTCTGTGCCACTCGATGTACATCTATTATCTGGTTTAAATGTCATCAAACCTCTATGCGATTTGCTACAGACTCAGATAATGAGAATTAAAGGAATGAACGAACTTCTCCGGAGAAACAGAGCTAGTACATTGTGGTGCTGTGTTTGGATTCAAACCCAGTTCTGTGTGACTCTGAAGCTCAGGGCTCTAAGAACTGCTAACACCGGAAAAATAAGCAAACCTCCCGACTAATTTATAGACGAGAAACACACGTGGCCTGTAAACATGAAAAAGAAGGATTCCCCCCGAGAAGTTTGTTTAAAGGCCACGTCAAAACCATGGATGCTGTTTTGAAACCGTTAAATCTGCAAAGTTCCTCATTTTCCTTTTAAAATGAACCTCGATGTGAATGACGGCGTTAAGTCCCGGGCTACCTCTTGCTCCGCCAGGAGGAACACGTAAATTAGAACGGCTTTTTCCCACAAGCCATTAGAGATTATGAATCGCGCCTTTTAGAGGTTGGTATTTTAAATCCAATCATTTTTCCTGGAAGGGTCGATCTTAACAATCCACGTTTTACGGGCTAAAAGGTTTATGGAATCATCTACATTCTCTTAAATAACAGCCTGGTCAAATAGCTGTGGGTGGACCACATCCTGGAGGAATCCAAAATCTTGGTTCGGAGAAAGACGTCATGACATTCAGACATGCTCATTCTAGAAGGTTCTTGAAAGAACCAGAAACTAGTTTTTTAGCTTCAAAGTCGTATCCCACGGACCCGTCCCCAAATACACAGGCAGAGAAAAGACGGGGCAGATGTATTCACGTGCAGGTTCGGGGAGCCACAGAGGAGAGGGACGCGATGCCACCGTATTCTAGGCCTTCCTGGGACATCCTGCAGCAGAAACGGGGTGAGTTTCCACCACGAGACTGAGCCCCACCGAGGCCTTCACGGATCTTCGCCTCGAAGCCGCGGCAAAGCCAGGGTCACCCGGGCCCAGACGGAAAAATGAATGCCCCACGCAGCGTGTCAGGGAACGAGGACCCGGGCTGTCTGCAGACCAGGAGTCCAAGGGATACGGCCTGTGGAGGGGGCGTTACAGGCCTGCTGTATACACACCAGGCAGGAAGACCACAGGCCGGGTGTATACATCCCAGTCTAGGGAGACACCACAGGCCAACTGTATACATCCCACTCCTGGGAGGGAGACCACAGGCCGACTGTAGACATCACACTCTACAGAGAACGACCACAGGCCAACTGTATACATCCCAGTCTAGGGAGGGAGACCACAGGCCAGCTGTATACATCCCACTCCTGGGAGGGGATCACAGGCCAACTGTATACATCCCAGTTTAGGGAGACAACACAGGCTGCTGTATACATCCCAGTCTAGGGAGGGGATCACAGGCCGACTGTATACATTCCACATTAGAGACGGAGACCACAGGCCAGCTGTATACATCCCACTCTACGGAGAACGATCACAGGCCAGCTGTATACATCCCAGTCTAGGGAGGGAGGCCACAGGCTGCTGTATACATCCCGGTCTAGGGAGGGGGATCACAGGCTGACTGTATACATCCCAGTCTAGGGAGGGGGATCACAGGCCGACTGTATACATCCCACACTAGAGACAGAGACCACAGGCCAGCTGTATACATCCCACGCCTGGGAGGGAGGCCACAGGCTGCTGTATACATCCCAGTCTAGGGAGACACCACAGGCCAGCTGTATACATCCCACTCTACAGAGAACGACCACAGGCTGCTGTATACATCCCAGTCTAGGGAGGGGGATCACAGGCCAACTGTATACATTCCACATTAGAGACGGAGACCACAGGCCAGCTGTATACATCCCACTCTATAGAGAAAGATCACAGGCCAACTGTATACATCCCACACTAGAGAAGGAGACCACAGGCCGACTGTATACATCCCAGTCTAGGGAGGAGGATCACAGGCCAACTGTATACATCCCATGCCTGGGAGGGAGACCACAGGCTGCTGTATACATCCCAGTCTAGGGAGGCGGATCACAGGCCGACTGTATACATTCCACATTAGAGATGGAGACCACAGGCCACCTGTATACATCCCACTCTATGGAGAACGACCACAGGCCGACTGTATACATCCCACTCTAGGGAGAGAGACCACAGGCCGACTGTATACATCCCACTCTAGGGAGAGAGACCACAGGCTACTGTATACATCCCAGTCTAGGGAGGGGTATCACAGGCCAACTGTATACATCCCAGTCTAGGGAGGGGGATCACAGGCCAACTGTATACATCCCAGTCTAGGGAGGGGGATCACAGGCCAACTGTATACATCCCAGTCTAGGGAGGGGGATCACAGGCCAACTGTATACATCCCAGTCTAGGGAGGGGGATCACAGGCCAACTGTATACATCCCAGTCTAGGGAGGGGGATCACAGGCCAACTGTATACATCCCAGTCTAGGAGGGGGATCACAGGCCAACTGTATACATCCCAGTCTAGTGGCTCATCTCAGCACTTTGGGAGGCCGAGGTGGATGGATCAGGAGGTCAAGAGACAGAGACCATCCTGGTTAACAGGGTGAGACCCCATCTCTACTAAAAATACAAAATTAGCCGGGCGTGGTGGCAGGCGCCTGTAGCCACAGCTACTCGGAGGCTAAGGCAGGAGAATCGCTGGAACCTGGGAAGCAGAGGTTGCAATGAGCCGAGATCGCGCCACTGCACTCTGGCCTGGCGACAGACTCCGTCTCAAAAAAAATGAAATAAAATAAAAATTAAAAAAATACAATAAAATAAAAGAATAAGAAAGAAAAGAAAAGAATATGACCCAGCAAAGAACACGTTAAAAATAGAAAGTTGGGACAGAAATTCAGGTGCTTGGCCTCTGTCTCGAAATCTGGATGCAGGTATAAAACATCGTCTGAAATTTTTCAGCCAGATACACGTTTGCCTTCCTGTCCCCTCCGGGGAGGCGAGCTCAACTGACGTTATTTTATTTTCATCTCAATGAATGATAGCATGTATTTTGCACCTCCCTTCCCGCCCAGGCCTACCTTATAATAGATGCCGTGTGTGACTAAACACCGTCATTTCGGCTCCCAGCCTTGAAATTAAAACGTGGGCTGCCGATGGGTGTCTGCCGGCATCACCTGAAAACAAACAAACAAAAAAAGGCGGGTTGTGGAGGAAGGAGACCGGCGCTGTCCACATTCATATCTGTGTCACTTTATCTACCAGGAGGATTTGCATCTGGGGACATTTGCACCTGCCCCGAGTGCCTGGTTCACAGAAGAAATGGTAACGTGTAATCTTCTGAGTTGACAATGATGTATGGCTCTGGAGAAAAAAAAAAGCACTATCCAGAAATTATCCTGCAAGAGGCTTTCCCCGACCCTCTACATGACTTCGCACGTCCAAGACATGCACGGCCGTGTCTCCGGACGCCCCTGACCATGCGGCCACCTCATTCTGCGAGGAGTCGAGCCAGACTCATGGCAGCGAGCGACAAAACGCCGTTCCCGGAGGCTTCGCGGTTCTCCTGTGCACAGAGCCTGGGGGGTCTGCGAGTGACTTCAGAGGGGAGTCAGGGCTGCTACCAACGATGCCCTCCGATCTAGAGGACACATCCTCCGGCTGGGAAATGGCCTCAGTTCTCCCTCTTAAGCAACGGACTTGAATTAGGATTTGTTTTTTCTTCCTTCTTTCTTTCTTTCTTTCCTTCCTTCCTTCCTTCTTTCTTTCCTTCCTTCCTTCTTTCTTTCCTTCCTTCCTTCCTTCTTTCTTTCCTTCCTTCTTTCTTTCTTTCCTTCCTTCCTTCCTTCTTTCTTTCCTTCCTTCCTTCTTTCTTTCCTTCCTTCCTTCCTTCTTTCTTTCCTTCCTTCCTTCCTTCTTTCTTTCCTTCCTTCCTTCTTTCTTTCCTTCCTTCCTTCCTTCTTTCTTTCCTTCCTTCCTTCCTTCTTTCTTTCCTTCCTTCTTTATTTCCTTCCTTCCTTCTTTCTTTCCTTCCTTCCTTCCTTTTTTCTTTCCTTCCTCCCTCCCTTCTTTCTTTCCTTCCTTCCTTCCTTCTTTCTTTCCTTCCTTCCTTCTTTCTTTCTTTCTTTCTTTCTTTCCTTCCTTCCTTCCTTCCTTCTTTCTTTCTTTCCTTCCTTCTTTCTTTCTTTCCTTCCTTCCTTCCCTCCCTCCTTCCTTCCCTCTTTCCTTCCTTCTTTCTTTCTTTCTTCCTGATCTCTCCCTCTTAAGCTACTGATTTGAACTAGGATTTGTTGTTTCTCTTTCTTTCTCTTTCTTTCTTTCTTTTTCTTTCTTCTTTCTTTCCTTTCTTCCTTCCCTCCTTCCCTCCTTCCCTCCCTCCTTCCTTTTTTCTTTCTTTCCTCCCTTCCTTCCTTCTTTCCTTCCTTCTTTCCTTCTTTCCTTCCTTCCTTCCTTCCTTCCTTCCTTCCTTCCTTCCTTCCTTCCTTCCTTCCTTCCTTCCTTCCTTCCTTCCTTCCTTCCTTCCTTCTTTCTTTCTTTCTTTCTTTCTTTCTTTCTTTCTTTCTTTCTTTCTTTCTTTCTTTCTTTCTTTCTTTCTTTCTTTCTTTCTTTCTTTTTTTCTTCTTTCTTTTCTTTCTTTCTCTTTCTTTTTGCCTTTGCACTTAGCTACTTGTTACTACTTGTCCAAACAGCTGGGGAACCTGGCCGGGCATGGTGGCTCACACCTCTCACCCCAGCACTTTAGTTGGGAATTTCCTGATCTCTCCCTCTTAAGCGACTGATTTGAATTAGAATCTTCCTTCCTTCCTTCCTTCCTTCCTTCCTTCCTTCCTTCCTTCCTTCCTTCCTTCCTTCTTTCCTTTCTTCCCTTCCCTCCCTCCTTCCTTCCCCCTCTCTTTCTCTCTCTTTCCTTCCTTCCTTCTTTCTTTTCCCTTTCTTCCTTCCTTTCTTTTTCTTTTTCTTTCTGCTTTTGCAGTAAGCTACTTGTTACCACTTGTCCAAACATTTAGGGAACCTGGCCGGGCATGGTGGCTCACACCTGTCACCCCAGCACTTTAGAAGCGGGGAAGATTGCTTGAGTCTAGGAGTTCCCAACCAGGCTGGGAAACATAATGAGACTCTCCCTCTATGCAAAAAATTACAAAATTAGCTGGGTATGGTGGTGCACACCTGTAGTCCCAGTGACTCAGGAGGCTAAAATGGGAGAACTGCTTGAACCTGAGAGGTAGAGGCTGCAGTGAGCTAAGATCGTACCACTGCACTCCAGCCTGGGCAATAGAGCAAGACCCCATCTCTTAATAATAATAATAATTATTATTATTATACTTCCCAGGGAGTATATATTATTATATTATAAAATATATTCTAATATACACCATATTATAATATATAATATATACTATATTATAATATATAAATATGGTATATATTATTATATACTAAATATTATATATTATTATATATTATTATATAATGTAAATGTATAAAATATTATATAATTAACATATCAATATAATATATTAATATGTTAATAACTATATATTAATCATATTTTTATATTATATATTAACATACTAAAATGGGTAATTAAATATATTATATATTAATATGTCAATTGTAATATATTAATAATATGCTATTATTAACATTATTATATATTGGCCCAGTGCAGTGGTTAACGCCTGCAATCCCAGCACTTTGGGAGGCCGAGGTGGGCAGGTCACCTGAGGTCGGGAGTTCGAGACCAGCCTGACCAACATGGTGAAACCCCGTCTCTACTAAAATTACAAAATTAGCCGGGCGTAGTGGTGCATGCCTGTAATCCCAGCTACTCGGGAGGCTGAGGCAGGAGAATTGCTTGAACCCGGGAAGCAGAGGTTATGGTGAGCTGAGATTGCACCACTGCACTCCAACCTGGGCAACAAGAGTGAAACTCCATCTCAAAAAGCGTATATATACATAATTATATGTTAATATAATTATCATAGTAATGTTATCATATAATAATATATTATGTAATTATTTTATTAATTATAAAATTATTTTGTTATAAATTATATTTATTATATAATTATTGTATTATTATAAAATTATTTTGTTGTAAATTATACTTATATAATTGTTTTATTAATTATTATAAAATTATTTGTTATAAATTATATTACGTAATTATTTTATTATTATAAAATTATTTTTGTTATAAATTATATTTATTATATAATTATTTTATTAATTATTATAAAATTATTTTATTATAAATTATATTTACTATAAAATTATTTTTATTATAAAATTATATTTATTATAAAATTATGTTTATTATAAAATTATTTTATTATAAATTATATTTGTATAAAATTATTTTATTATAAATTATATTTATTATATAATTATTTTTTGTTATAAATTATGTTTATTATAAAATTATCGTAAAATTATTTTATTAAGTATTATAAAATAATTATACCATTTTATAATTATAAGATATCATTATACTATTATTATATGAAACAGCGGCAGAAGGCAAGGATATTTAAGGATGTTTTATGTGGTACAACGAGTCTCCAAAACACAGAGCCCCTCCAGGATAGGAAAGCTCCCACCTCCAGCCTCCTGAAGTGCCCAGAGCCTCCCCCTCCCTGGACAATCGTCCCACAGACGCCCGTGAGAGAGACGGCCCGGGCTTCTGATCCGAGCGCCTTAACTTTCTGTCACTCCCTCATCATTCGGAAGATTCCCAAACAACCTTGTCAAAGGTGTTGGAAGCAGAGGAACTCCCCCTTGAACAGGGTAAAATGAAGCTGAGACCTTCTGGGCTACCTTCTCAGAATGCTAAGGCTTTTTTTTTTTTTTTTTTTTTTTTTGAGACAGAGTCTTGCTCAGTTGCCCAGGCTGGAGTGCAATGGCACGATCTCAGCTCAGTACAACCTCTGCCTCCCTAGTTCAAGCGATTCTCCTGCCTCAGCCTGCTGAGTAGCTGGGATTACAGGCACCTGCCATCACACCGCACTAATATTGTATTTTTAGTAGAGACGGGCTTTCACCTTGCTGGCCAGGCTGGTCTTGAACTCCTGACATCGTCATCCACCTTGGCCTCCCGAAGTGCTGGAATTACACCACACCCTGGTAACTTTGTATTTTTAGTAGAGATGGGATTTCTCCACGTTGGTCAGGCTGGTCTCGAACTCACGACCTCAGGGGATCCGCCTGCCTCAGCCTCCCAGGATTAAGGCATTCCAAGCCACAGGATGAGATAGGAGGTTGGCACACGATGCAGATTGTAAAGACGTTGCTGATAAAACAGCTTGCAGTGAAGAAAGCTGGACAAATCCCACCAAAACCAAGATGGTGACGAAAGTAACCTCAGGTCGTCCTCACTGCTCATTATACGCTAATTCTAAGGCATGCACTGTTAAAAGACACGCTCACCCAGCGCCAGGACAGTTTACAGAGTCATAGGCACGCCAGGAAGTTACCCTGTATGGCCTAAAAACAGGAGGCATGAGGCCACAGTCTGTGGCTCATGCCCATCATCCCAGCACTTTGGGAGGCCAAGGCGGGCGGATTACGAGATCAGGAGTTCGAGATCATTCTGGCCAACATGTTGAAACCCTGTCTTTACTAAAAATACAAAAATTAGCGAGGCGTGGTGGCAGGTGCCTGTAATCGCAGCTACTCAGGAGGCTGAGGCAGGAGAATCGTTTGAACCCGGGAGGCAGAGCTTGCTGTGAGCCGAGATCGCGTCACTGCACTCCAGCCTGGGAGACAGAGCGAGACTCAGACTGAAAAAACAAAAACAAACTAAAAAGAACAGGAGGTATGAATGATCCAACCCTTGTTTAGCATGTCATCAAGAAATCATCATAAAAATGGGTAATCAGCAGGTCTCCGGGCTGCTCTGTCTATGGAGTGGACATTCTTTTATTTCTCTTTCTTTTTTCTGTCTTTCTTTCTTTCTTTTTTTTCATTTTTTTGAGGCACAGTTTTTGCTCTTGGCACCCAGGCTGGAGTGCAACGGCACGATCTCGGCTCCCTGCAACCCCTCCGCCTCCATCGTTCAAGCGATTCTCCTGCCTCAGCCTCCTGAGTAACTGGGATGACAGGCACCTGCCACCACGGCCGGCTAATGCTTGTATTTTTAGTAGAGACGGGTTTTCACCATGTTGGCCAGGCTGGTCTCGAACTCCTGACCTCAGGTGATCCGCCTGCTTCGGCCTCCCAAAGTGCTGGGATGACAGGCGTGAGCCACCGTGGCCCAGCCCCTCTACTTTCTTAATAAACCTTCTTTCTCTTTGCACTGTGGACTCACCCTGGATTCTCTTGCGTGAGATCCAAGAACCGTCTGTTGGGGTCTGGACTGGGAGACGCGTCCGGTGACAGAAGGATATCAGTGTCCTGGCTCCAAAAGAAGCTGCACAGAAAACGAGTGAAGCTGCAGAGGCCGAAACCGAGATCCCGACACTCCCACGGCGGCTTCCCCGAGGACAAGCAGACCCTGACCCTCAGATGCTCGCTCCTTCCCCGGCTGGAAATAATGGAAGAGGGAAGAGAGCTTCCCCCTGCCCCCCTTTTTCTTTCAGAGTTCCTTTCTCCTTCCTTTTCAAATGCTTGTTAAGTCTCTTAAACGGGTGAGTGAGCCTTGTCTCCTGCGGGACCTGGGAACCACCTCTTTGAAATGTGATCTTTAAGGAGAAAAACACACACACACACACAAAACAAAACAATGCTTCACCTCCCCGTTTCTAGGAAGGATCAGGGTCAAACCTCAGCCGGTTTTGCAGATTCACATCCAGAGTCCCCTAGATACGAGAAATTCTGTTTGTCTCGAGGACACGAATGGGACGGGTTTTGTTTTTCTGGTTGTTTTGTGTGTGTGTGTGTGTGTGTGTGTGCTCAGCCCCACAAAAAGGCCACCTGCTCTCTGTGTTTGCACGTCTTCCCGGGTCAGCTGTGATGTACTTCTCCTCTCGTTTTGGTTTCATAATATTTAAATAACAAAACTGGGGCCGGGCACAGGGGCTCACGCCCGTCATCCCAGCACTTTGGGAGGCCGAGGCGGGCGGATCTCCTGAGGTCAGGAGTTCGAGACCATCCTGGCCAACATGGTGAAACCCCATCTCTACTAAAAATACAAAAATTAGCCGGGCGAGGTGGTGAGCGCCTGTCGTCCCAGCTACTCGGGAGACTGAGGAGAATCGCTTGAACACGGGAAGTGGAGGTTACAATGACCTGAGATGGCACCACTGCAGTCCAGCCTGGGCGACAGAGCGAGACTCTGTCTCAAATAATAATAATAGTAATAATAATAATAATAAAACTGTATAAATGAATAAACCAAAGCTTCACTTTTCCCTGCCTCCCATCCTATTCCTTAAAAAGATAGCTACTAAGACCAAAAAAAAAAAAAAAAAGCTACGTACCTCCCTCATGAGGAATTTCTTTATGGGCAAAGGACACACATCCCTGCGCTCACTGAGATAAATGCATATCTGATTGTCTCCTTTGGAGACGCTAACCACAAACTCAAAAGATGGTCAGCTGCGGTGGCTCACGCCTGTCATCCCAGCACTTTGGGAGGCCGAGGTGGGAGGGTCACCTGAGGTCAGGAGTTCGAGACCATCCTGGCCAACATGGTGAAACCCCATCTCTACTAAAAATACAAAAATTAGCCGGGCGTGGCGTGGGCACCTGTCATCCCAGCTACTCGGGAGGCTGAGGCAGGAGAATCGCTTGAACCCGGGAGGCGGAGTTTGCAGTGAGCCGAGATTGCGCCCCTGCACTCCAGCCTGGGCGTCAGAGTGAGACTCCGTCTCAAAGAAAAACAAATAAATAAAATAAATAATAATAATAAAGACTAACGGGGACTCCCAAGGGTCAGGACAAGAATAAATACCTTGGAATATTAATATCCCTTTCACAAAGCCTGAGTGTAAATGCCCCTTTTCAAACAAAACAATACCGGCCGGGCGCGGCGGCTCACGTCTGTCATCTCAGCCGTTTGGGAGGCCGAGGCGGGTGGATCACGAGGTCAAGAGATCAAGACCAGCCTGGCCAACATGGTGAAACCCCGTCTCTACTAAAAATACAAAAAAATGAGCCGGGCGCGGTGGCGGCACCTGTCATCCCAGCTACTCGGGAGGCTGAGGCGGGAGAATGGCTTGAACCCGGGAGGCGGAGCTTGCAGTGAGCTGAGATCCGGCCACTGCACCCCAGCCTGGGTGACAGAGCGAGACTCCGTCTCAAAAAAAAAAAAAAAAAAAAAAACCGTGCAGAAAAAAAATCAGGACGGTTCACGGAGGCATCACCGCTACACAGATAATCTTCTTTGGAGCGAGGATGAATATTAAATGATCACAAGAAGAAGAGATTTTCGCGACAGGGATGGCAGGGACACACCCCACGGCCCCCTGGGATCACCAAAAATCTGACACTGTGGGGGGCGTCGCCACCGTCTCACTGCGGGGGCTGCAAACATCCTGGGTGGGAGGCGATGGAGAGTAATGCACCTGCCACCGATGGAAATCAAAACAGGACACGGTGTCACGCTCAGAATGACAAGCAAATCACACTGCGCACATTTAAGTGTCTCTGCGCGCACAGAAATGCAATGGAGGGTTTTGTCCTGTTGCCTCCAAGTGAATAAGGGCCTTGGGGGAACATCGTGCACCTGTCTGATGCCTGTGCAGACGTCGCTAACAAATGCTGCTCACCTGTGACAGGTGCACACCGGTCCCCGGCTGGCTGGACGTCCGGACATCTGGACATCCGGACATCCGGACATCTGTGGACTCCTGTCTCTACTAAAAACACAAAGTTAGCAGCGTGCGATGGCTCACGCCTGCAATTCCCCTTCCTTGTTGCTTTCCTCCTGTGTGTGGCCCGGAGATCGCCGCAAAGCTGCAACCCGTGTACGAAAACAAACACGTTTTCTTTGGAGGCCACGCCGGGTGCGTTTCAACCGACCGCACTGCCTTCTTTCTAAAGGGAGTGTCTGGAAGGAATATCCTGATACTTCGTTATTTAGGATACTATGGATTTTTCTTCCTTTTTTTTTTTTTTTTTTTTTTTTTTTGACTCTCTTTCCTTGTAAGATGACAGGGAGCCGGTGTCAAGCCTAACAATGGCCCGTGAACGAGCGAGTCTCATTGTTCCTGCGGGCTCTGCCTTCGAGGCAGGCTCCTCGCTCTGCCCCCCACCGCACAGAGGTCAGGGGTCACCTGCTAAATCCTATGGCACATCCGGGATCCCAGGTGAACGACGCGGTTGACAAACGGCTGCTAATGATTCAACCATAAATTGCAATTACGGGAATGATGGATGGCGTGTCTAACGAGCGCATTATTGCCACCGGTGACCTTCCGGGCTGAAGGCCGTGTCAATGTAAACCACATCTCTCAGGCGGCCGGTGTGACGGCCACGTGCGTGTGCACGTGTGTGTGGTGTGTGCACAGGTGCGTGCCCGCGTGTGCACGTGTGTGTGTGCGTCTGTGATGCGTGCACCTGCCTGTGTCCTCTCTCTCTCCAGACCTTGCCTCGGATTCTTTGAACCGCCGCACGGGCCATGCCACGCGAACCGCATAGGTCATCTCAGGAACACCCTTAATTAGAGCATTTTCATCCACCGGCACTGAAAACGCCCCACGCATAAAATACACACAAGGTTAAAGTTGAGTTTCCGGGCGTGCGTGTCCTCGTCCTCCGTGGTGGGGAAAAATCAAAAGGGACGGGAGAGAAAGGGGGTGTCTCTGGGAAGCACTTCTGGTGGCTGAAGCCGGGGCTGAAAGACGAACTCAGGGGAGGGTCTCTGGAATGAAAGGAAGCTTTCTGCACCCAGGGCAGGACGGGCGGTCTCCGGGATGGCCGCGGTGCAGACTCCCCACGCCACCCAGCCCGGTGACCCCCAGAGACCGACGGCTCAGCTGGACTTCGACACAGGGCCCTGCACCACGGCTGTCCCGGATATAGGACCCACGGGGGTCTTGGTGTCCTACAACATTGAGACGTGGCCCGTCACGGCCACACCCAGGTTAGGCTGGACAGGGTGGGACACAGAAGCTGTCCGCGCGGGCGAGAGCCATGGCGGGTCCCCATCCAGGACACACGGGCACTTCTAGGGGTTGGGACGTGCTGGTCTGGCCGAAACGGAACGTCTTCTGATTCGAGCCAACCGGCCTCCAAGAAACAGCAGGAGTCCCTGGCGGTGGGTGGACGTCTGTGCGGCAGTTCCACGTCAGACCCAGTCCCAGCCCTTCCCACCTGTCCAGGCTCCAGGTCCCCAGAGGGAGCAGACGACCTAGGAGATGCTGAGTCAGCACTTGGAGTCACATTCCAGAACTACGCTGTCTCTGGATCCTCTAGGGGAGGCTCCTTCCTGCCTCTCCCAGCTCCTGGGGGCTCCAGGCGTCCCCGGGCTTGTGGCCGCATCACTCCAGTCTCTGCGTCCGTCTCCACGTGGCCTCCTCTGTGTCTGTGTCTCCTCTTCTGTCTCTTACAAGGACACCTGTCATTCCATTTAGAGCTGAGCTAATCCTGGGTGATCTCATCTCAAGATACTCAACAGAATGACACCCGCAGAGACCTTCTTTCTAAATGAGATTCTATTCACAAGTCTACGGGTTAGGACATGGGCAGATCTTTTGAGGTCACCATCCCAACCCACTGCAATTGTGTCTGGTTCTTTCTGGAGGCTCTAGGGGAGGCTCCTTCCTGCTTCTCCCAGCTCCTGGGGGCTCCAGGCGTCCCTGGGCTTGTGGCCGCATCACTCCAGTCTCTGCCTCCGTCTCCACGTGGCCGCCTCCTCTGTGTCTGTGTGTCCTCTTCTGTCTCCAACAAGGACACCTGTCATTGGACTTAGGGTCCACCCTAATCCAGGATGATTTCATCATAACTTATCTCTTAATTACATCCGCAAAGACCGTTTTTCCAGCATAGCTCCCTTTCAAATATTGCAGGTTGATACAGGCTGAACTGTGTTCCTCTCTCCCACGCCCAAAACGTTCATATATTGAAACCTTAACTTCCAGTTTCTCAGAATGTGTATTTGGAGATGGGGAGGTCTTTAAAGAGGAGATTCAGGTAAAATGAGGTCACTAGGGTGGACCATGATCCAATAGGACTGGTGTCCTTATAAGAAGAGGAGATGAGGACACAGACACACACAGAGGGACGATCCCGTGAGGACACAGGGAGAAGACGGCGTCTCCAAGCCCAGGAGAGAGGCCTCAGGAGGGACCAGCCCTGCCCACACCTGCATCTCAGATCTCCAGCCTCCAGGACTGTGGGAGAATCAATGTCTGTTGTTTATAACCACCCAGTCTATGGTATTCTGTGATAGCAGCCTGAGATGGACTAAGACACCTCATAAGAGGAGGAGATGAGGACACAGATACACACAAAGGGACGACCCTGTGAGGACACAGGGAGAAGACGGCGTCTCCAAGCCCAGGAGAGAGGCCTCAGGAGGAACCAGCCCTGCCCACACTTTGATCTTGGGCCTGCAGCCTCCAGGATCCTGGTAGAATAAGTGTCCACGAAACCCAAAGGAAGGCACCTCTTTCTTTAAGGCTGGCTTAGCCGTCGCCAGCTGCCATTTACTCCTCATGCTTCTGTTGTGTCTTGCTCTCTTCTCCTTCGCTGTGTTTCATGCTTCTCCTGGATGGTGTGTATCAATGTGAATGCTGGATAACATACACAAAATAGGATAGAGAAGAAGAGAATGGAAAAAATTGAATGCAATGCAATGCAATGGAATACAATATAACAAGTGGAAAATAACAAGTGGAATGGGATGGAATAGAAAATAATATTATATATATTATGTAATAATAATAAAATAATAAAAAATAAAATAATAAATAAAATAATAAAAATAAATATAACGAGTGGAAAATAACAAGTGGAATGGGATGGAATCGAAAATAATATTATAGGCCGGGCGCGGTGGCTCAAGCCTGTAATCCCAGCACTTTGGGAGGCCGAGACGGGAGGATCACGAGGTCAGGAGTTCGAGACCATCCTGGCTAACACGGTGAAACCCCGTCTCTACTAAAAAATACAAAAAACTAGCCGGGCGAGGTGGCGGGCGCCTGTAGTCCCGGCTACTCGGGAGGCTGAGGCAGGAGAATGGCGTAAAAACCCGGGAGGCAGAGCTTGCAGTGAGCTGAGATCCGGCCACTGCACTCCAGCCTGGGCGACAGAGCGAGACTCCGTCTCAAAAAAAAAAAAAAAAAAATAATAATAATAATAATAATAATATATATTATATAATAATAAAAAATAATAAAAAATGAAATAAAAAAATAAAAAATACAAATAAATATATAACAAGTGGAAAATAACAAGTGGAATGGGATGGAATAGAAAATAATAAATTGAATGGAATGGAATGCAACAGAATAGAAAATAATGAATGGAATGGAATGGAATGGAATGAAATGGAATAGAATAGAATAGAATAGAAAACAATGAATGGAATAAAATGCAATAGAATGCAATGGAATGAAATAGAATAGAAAACAATGAGGCCAGGCACGGTGGCTCATGCCTGTAATTTCAGCACTTTAGGAGGCCAAGGAGAGTGGATCACGGGGTCAGGAGTTCAAGACCAGCCTGGCCAACATAGTGAAACCCCCTGTCTACTAAAAATACAAAAATTAGCTGCGTGTGGTGGCACACACCTGTAGTCCCAGCTACTCAGGAGGCTGAGGTGGGAGAATCGTGTGAACCCGGGAGGGAGAGGTTGCAGTAAGCTGAGACCATGCCATTGCACTCCAGCCTGGGTGACAGAGTGAGACTCCATCTCCAAAAAAAAAAAAGAAAGAAAGAAAGAGAAAAAGAAAAAGAAAAAAAAAGGAAAACAGTGAGTGGAATAGAGCAGAATAGAAAATAATAGAATGGAATGAAATGCAATGGATGGGAGAGAATGGAATAGAAAATGGAATGGATGTGTGCCGGTACGAATGCCGGATAGCATAGGTAAAACAGGATAGAGGAGAATAGAATGGGAGAAACAGAATAGAATGAAATTGAATGCAATAGAATGGAATGGAATAGAAAATAATTGAGTAGAATGGAATGGAATAGAAAATAATGATTGGAGTGGAATGGGATGGAATAAAAATAATGAATGGAATAGAACAGAAAATAATGAATGGAATGGAATCGAATCGAAAATAATGAATGGAATGGAATGGAACAGAAAACAATGAATTGAATAGAATGGAATGGAATAGAAAATAATGAATGGAATAGAACAGAATATAATGAATGGAATGGAATCAAATCGAAGATAATGAATGGAATGGAATGAAACAGAAAATAATGAATGGAATAGAATGGAATGGAATAGAATAGAATAGAAAATAATGAATGGAATGGAATCAAATCGAAAATAATGAATGGAATGGAATGAAACAGAAAATAATGAATGGAATAGAATGGAAAGGAATGGAATAGAATAGAAAATAATGAATGGAATACAACAGAAAATAATTAATGGAATGGAATGAAACAAAATAATGAATGGAATAGAATGGAAAGGAATGGAATAGAATAGAAAATAATGACTGGAATAGAACAGAAAATAATTAATGGAATGGAATGAAACAGAAAATAATTAATGGAATAGAATGGAATAGAATAGAATAGAATAGAATGGAAAATAGTGAATGGAAAAGAACAGAAAATAATAAATGGAATTGAATGGAATCGAATTGAAAACAATGAATGGAATTGAATGAACAGAAAATAATGAATGGAATAGAATACAATAGAATAGAAAATAATGAATGAGATGGAATGGAATGGAATGAACATAAAATAATAGAACGGAATGGAATGAAACGGAATAGAATGAAGTAGAATGGAATGGAATAGAAGATAGTGGAACGGAATGGAATGGAATAAAATGGAATGGAATAGAATAGAATAGAATGAAATAGAATAGAAAATAATGAATGCAATGGAATGAAATGAAAAGAGATAGAATAGAATAGAAGGAATGGAATGGAATAGAATAGAACAGAAGGAATGGAATGGAATAGACTAGAATAGAAGGAATGGAATGGAATGAAATAGAATAGAAAATAATGAATGGAAATGGAATAGAGAAGAATAGAAAATAATAGAATGGAATGGAAAGCGATGGATGAGAGAGAATGGAATGGATAGAAAATAGAATGGAATCGAATGACAATGGGAGGGATCGAACCTAATAGAATGGAATGGAATGGAACAGAATGCAGTAGAAAACAATAGAATAGAATCCAACACCATACAATAGAATGAGGGAAGGAGACTCACCCAGGTTTTCCCATCACAAACAGGAGGAAGAGAGAATTGGGATGACCCCAGAGAGCAGGACGAATGTATGTATTCTGTCTGTTGCCCAAGATCCTTCCGGCAGGTTGAGACCCTGCTGCCTCCCAAAGAAACCCAGGTAGATTGGAGGACCCTGCACCTGCAGGAGGGCCCGACTCACAGACACCTGCACCTGCGCTTCTCCCAGGTTCATTGTGTTCTGTTTTTGTTTGTTTGTTTGTTTTTGTTTTTGTTTTTTAGAGATGGGGTCTTGCTCTGTTGCCCAGGCTGGAGTTCAGTGGTGCAATTATGGCTCACTGCAGCCTCAACCTCCCGGCCTCAAGCGATCCTCCTCCCATCTCAGCCTCCCGAGTAGCTGGGACAACAGCTGCTTGCCACCCCACACAGTTAATTTTTGAATTTATTTTTTTGTAGCGATGGGGTCTTGCTGTATTGCCCCGTCTGGTTTCAAACTCCTGAGCTCAAGTGATCCTCCTGCCTCCTCCTCCCCAGGTGCTGGGATTCCAGGAGTGAGCCAGGGCAGCCGGCCTGTTTGTGGTGGTCTGAATCACAACCCAGCTCCAGGGAATAAAGTTAACTTCTGTCTCTTTATCCTTGTTTTTCTCTCTCCCATTTCAGCTGTGAATACGTTCTCTGGAATACACGATGTAAAGCCACACACTGGTTTACATATCTAAAAGTCAAAACCAACAGCAGTGATAGAAGGATAACAAGAAAACAAGCTGAGGCCAGACCCAGTTCAGACATTAAGGCCGCCACGTTCTTCCTGTGTGGCCACGGCCAAGCTCTCGACCTCTCTGGGCCTCAGCAACTTGTGAACCTGAGACCGTAGCAACATCTCCGTCGTGACCCAGTTGAGAACCAAGTTCGCTGGAGGTGTCAGGTGCTTGGAGTGAAACCTCACGTCTACGGGGACTCGTGAAATACAAATACCTCCCAAGGCCGACTCGGAGACAGACGTCTTAAAGAAGAGGTGGGTACAGGCCGGGCGCGGTGGCTCAAGCCTGTAATCCCAGCACTTTGGGAGGCCGAGGCAGGTGGATCACGAGGTCAGGAGATCGAGACTATCCTGGCTAACACGGTGAAACCCCGTCTCTACTAAAAAATACAAAAAACTAGCCGGGCGTGGTGGCGGGCGCCTGTAGTCTCAGCTACTTGGGAGGCTGAGGCCGGAGAATGGCGTGAACCCGGGAGGCGGAGCTTGCAGTGAGCCGAGATCACGCCACTGCACTCCAGCCTGGGAGACACAGCGAGACTCCGTCTCAAAAAAAAAAAAAAAAAAAAAAAAAAAAGAGGTGGGTACATCACCTGAGGTCGGGAGTTCAAGACCAGCCTGGTCAACATGGAGAAACCCCGTCTCTACTAAAAATACAAACATTAGCCGGGCGTGGTGGCAGGTGCCTGTAATCCCAGCTTTCTAGAAAAAAAATTAGATTTTCCCACCTTGCATATAGATATACATATATTCTATCCTCCAGGATAGTAACCGTATTACACATTATAATATATTATGTGTTATGGATAAACTATGATATGGTATATGTTTAAATATCCAATAGTGCAATTTGTAGAAAATATAAGGTTTTCCCAGTTTGCAATATAGATGTATGTGTATCTTTTTATATATTATATTGTCTACAATAGTTACATGTGCATAATAGTATATATAATATATATTATACGCATAATGCATCATATATATACACTTGACGATATGATAGAATATATAATAGTGGGCCAGGAGTGGTGGCTCACGTCTGTCATCCCAGCACTTTGGGAGGCCGAGGCAGGCGGATCACCTGAGGTCAGGAGTTCGAGACCAGCCTGGTCAACATGAAGAAACCCCGTCTCTACTAAAAATACAAACATTAGCCGGGCGTGGTGGCAGGTGCCTGTAATCCCAGCTTTCTAGAAAAAAAATTAGATTTTCCCAACTTGCATATAGATATACATATATTCTATCCTCCAGGATAGTAACCGTATTACACATTATAATATATTATGTGTTATGTACAAAGTATGATATGGTATATGTTTAAATATCCAATAGTGCAATTTGTAGAAAATATAAGGTTTTCCCAGTTTGCAATATAGATGTATGTGTATCTTTTTATATATTATATTGTCTACAATAGTTACATGTGCATAATAGTATATATAATATATATTATACACATAATGCATCATATATATACACTTGACGATATGATAGAATATATAATAGTGGGCCAGGAGTGGTGGCTCACGTCTGTCATCCCAGCACTTTGGGAGGCCGAGGCAGGCGGATCACCTGAGGTCAGGAGTTCGAGACCAGCCTGGTCAACATGGAGAAACCCCGTCTCTACTAAAAATACAAACATTAGCTGGGCGTGGTGGCGGGTGCCTGTGATCCCAGCTACTCGGGAGGCTGAGGCAGGAGAATCGCTTAAACCCGGGAGGTGGAGGTTGCAGTGAGCCGAGATCGCACCCCTGCACCCCAGCCTGGGCAACAAGAGTGAAACTCTGTCTCAAAAAAAAAAAAAAAAAAAAAAAAAAGATGGTCCAAGACTCCAGCTCCTGTCTGTCAAGGCACAAAAATTTTTTTGTTTTATTTTTGTTGTTGTTTCTGCTTTTGTTTTTTTGTGTTGTTTTTTTTTTTTTTTTCCGTAACTTTTGTTTTAGGTTCAGGCGTACCTTGCAGGTTCGTTACGTAGAAAAATTTGGGTCAGGGGACATTGGTGTACAGATTATTTCATTACCAGGTATGGATTATCACGGCACCTACCCCAACCTCACCTAGCCAGTGCCTGACCCGAGCACCCAATAAAATTATCTTTCCTGATCTTTTCCCTCCTCCCACACAACAAAGATTGGACATCCCTGGTCTAATTAGATCCCATTTGTCAACTGTCACTTTTATGGCAATTGCTTTTGGCATCTTTGCCTTTTTTTTTTTTTTTTTTTTTTTTTTTTTTTTTTTTTTTTTTTTGAGATGGAGTCTCGCTCTGTCACCCAGGCTGGAGTGCAGTGGTGCGATCTCGGCTCACTGCAACCTCTGCCTCCCGGGTTCAAGCGATTCTCCTGCCTCAGCCTCCCGAGTAACTGAGATGACAGGTGCCCGCCACCACGCCCGGCTCATTTTTTGTATTTTAGACGAGGTTTCACTATGTTGGCCAGGCTGGTCTCGAACTCCTGACCTCAGGTGATCCACCAACTCAGCCTCCGAAAGTGCTGGGATGACGGGCGTGAGCCACCGTGCCCAGCCCATCACGAAATTTTTATCCACCCACCAATAGACGCCAGTGTGTGTTGATCCCCTCCCTGTGTCCATGTTTTCTCATCATTTAGCCCCCACTTATAAGTGAGAACATGTAGTATTTGGTTTTCTGTTCCTACATTAGTTTGCTAAGGATAATGCCCACCAGCTCCATCCACGTCCCTGCAAAGGACACGAAGTCATTCTTTTTCATGGCTGCATAGTATTCCATCATGTCTCTGTGCCATATTTTCTTTATCCAGTCTCTCAAGGATGGGCGTTTGCATCGGTTCCAAGTCTTCGCTATTGTGAACGGTGCTGCAATGAACATACACCTACACTGGACTCCTTCCTTTCACCATATACAAAAATGAACTCAAGATGGATTAAAGGCTGAAATGTAAAACCCAGAACTATAAAAACCGTGTAAGACAACATAGGTGATACCATTCAGGGCATAGGCACGGATAAAAATTTCATGACAAGCCAGGCGTGGTGGCTCACGCCTGTAATCCCAGCACTGTGGGAGGTTGAGGTGGATGGATCACCTGAGGTTAGGAGTTCGAGACCAGCCTGGCCAACCTGGGGAAACCCCGTGTCTACTAAAAATACAAAACGTAACCGGGCGTGGTGGCAGGTGCCTGTAATCCCAGCTACTCGGGAGGCTGAGGCAGGGGAATCGCTCGAACCCGGGAGGCGGAGGCTGCAGTGAGCCGAGATCACACCACTGCGCTGCAGCCTGGATGACAGAGCGAGACTCTGTCAAAAAAGAAAAATTCATGACAAAGATGCCAAAAGCAATTGCAACAAAAGCAAAGATTGACAAATGGGAACTAATTAAACCAGGGGTATCCAATCACTTGACTTTCCTGGACCACACTGAAAGAAGAATTGTTTTCAGCTACACATAAAATGCGCTAACACTCATGAAAGCGGATGAGCTATTAAAAAAAAAAGCAATGCAAAAAAAAAAAAGATGTTTTAAGAGAATTTACAAATTTGTGTTGGGCTGTATTCAAAACTGTCCTGGGCCACCTGTGGCCGGCAGGCTGTCGGTGGAAAGAGCTGGAATTAAACTAAAGAGCTTCTGCACAGAGAATGAGGCTGTCCACAGAGTCAACAAACAGCCCACAGAATGGGCAGAATGGGGGAAATTTTTGCAAAGTACACATGGGACAAAGGTCTAATACCTTTCCTCCTGGGGGGCCCAGTGGGCAACGGTTCCAAACAACAGCTTCCTGGGTGCTGTATGCACCTGTTTCCTGTATGGTTTGTACTGAGGGACTTGGAGGGTGGTGTCTGCACCTGTTTCCTGTATGGTTTGCACTGAGGGACTTGGAGGGTGGTGTCTGCACCTGTTTCCTGTATGGTTTGTACTGAGGGACTTGGAGGGTGGTGTCTGCACCTGTTTCCTGTATGGGTTACACTGAGGGACTTGGAGGGTGGTGTCTGCGCCTGTTTCCTGTATGGTTTGTACTGAGGGAATTGGAGGGTGGTGTATGCACCTGTTTCCTGTATGGTTTGCACTGAGGGGACTTGGAGGGTGGTGTCTGCACCTGTTTCCTGTATGGGTTACACTGAGGGACTTGGAGGGTGGTGTCTGCACCTGTTTCCTGTATGGTTTGCACTGAGGGACTTGGAGGGTGGTGTCTGCACCTGTTTCCTGTATGGGTTACACTGAGGGGCTTGGAGGGTGGTGTCTGCACCTGTTTCCTGTATGGGTTACACTGAGGGGCTTGGAGGGTGGTGTCTGCACCTGTTTCCTGTATGGGTTACACTGAGGGACTTGGAGGGTGGTGTCTGCACCTGTTTCCTGTATGGTTTGTACTGAGGGGCTTGGAGGGTGGTGTCTGCACCTGTTTCCTGTATGGGTTACACTGAGGGGCTTGGAGGGTGGTGTCTGCACCTGTTTCCTGTATGGTTTGCACTGAGGGACTTGGATGGTGGTGTCTGCACCTGTTTCCTGTATGGTTTGCACTGAGGGGACTTGGAGGGTGGTGTCTGCACCTGTTTCCTGTATGGTTTGTACTGAGAGACCTTGGAGGGTGGTGTCTGCACCTGTTTCCTGTATGGTTTGCACTGAGGGACTTGGAGGGTGGTGTCTGCACCTGTTTCCTGTATGGGTTACACTGAGGGACTTGGAGGGTGGTGTCTGCACCTGTTTCCTGTATGGGTTACACTGAGGGGACTTGGAGGGTGGTGTCTGCACCTGTTTCCTGTATGGTTTGCACTGAGGGACTTGGAGGGTGGTGTCTGCACCTGTTTCCTGTGTGGGTTACACTGAGAGAACTTGGAGGGTGGTGTCTGCACCTGTTTCCTGTATGGGTTACACTGAGGGACTTGGAGGGTGGTGTCTGCACCTGTTTCCTGTGTGGGTTACACTGAGGGACTTGGAGGGTGGTGTCTGCACCTGTTTCCTGTATGGTTTGCACTGAGGGACTTGGAGGGTGGTGTCTGCACCTGTTTCCTGTGTGGGTTACACTGAGGGACTTGGAGGGTGGTGTCTGCACCTGTTTCCTGTATGGGTTACACTGAGGGACTTGGAGGGTGGTGTCTGCACCTGTTTCCTGTGTGGGTTACACTGAGGGACTTGGAGGGTGGTGTCTGCACCTGTTTCCTGTATGGTTTGCACTGAGGGGCTTGGAGGGTGGTGTCTGCACCTGTTTCCTGTATGGTTTGCACTGAGGGGCTTGGAGGGTGGTGTCTGCACCTGTTTCCTGTATGGTTTGCACTGAGGGGACTTGGAGGGTGGTGTCTGCACCTGTTTCCTGTATGGGTTACACTGAGGGACTTGGAGGGTGGTGTCTGCACCTGTTTCCTGTATGGGTTACACTGAGGGGCTTGGAGGGTGGTGTCTGCACCTGTTTCCTGTATGGTTTGTACTGAGGGACTTGGAGGGTGGTGTCTGCACCTGTTTCCTGTATGGTTTGTACTGAGAGACCTTGGAGGGTGGTGTCTGCACCTGTTTCCTGTATGGGTTACACTGAGGGGCTTGGAGGGTGGTGTCTGCACCTGTTTCCTGTGTGGGTTACACTGAGGGGGCTTGGAGGGTGGTGTCTGCACCTGTTTCCTGTGTGGTTTGCACTGAGGGACTTGGAGGGTGGTGTCTGCACCCTGTTTCCTGTATGGTTTGCATACAGGCAGGAAGGATCCTCCTCTAGAGCCTCCGGAAGGAACTGGGTACAACTGTAGTGGGTTGAACCGTGATCTTCCAAAGAGATGGTTCCATATCCTCATACCCAGAACCTGTGACTGGGACCTCGTTTGGAAATCGGGTGTTTGTAATAAGTGAAGGTTCTTGAGATGAGAGCATCCTGGAGTAGGGTGGGCCCTAAATCTGACAGGTGTCCTTGTTGGAGGCAGAAGAGGAGACACAGACACAGAGGAGGCCACGTGGAGACGGAGGCAGAGACTAGAGTGATGCGGCCACAAGCCCAGGGATGCCTGGAGCCCCCCAGGAAATGCGAGAGGCAGGAAGGACCCTCCCTTACAGCCTCTGGAGGGACTGGTGGTCCTGCCCACATCTTGGTCTCTGACTCCTGGATGCCAGGACTGGGAGAAAACACGTTGTTGTTGTTAGAACTCCAGATGCCCCTACAACCCAGAGTTCAACCCTACCGAAAAAAAAAACAAGTTAGCCGGGCCTTGGAGGGTGGTGTCCGCACCCTGTTTCCTGTATGGAAGACCAAAGTCCCCCTTAATATGGTCACATAAACCAGCCAAAAAAAAAAAAAAAAAAAAAAAAAAGGAAGAAAATGTGGCATTCGCTACGACAAACGTGGGTCTCGGAACAGTGACGAAGTCAGACACCGAAACATAAACCCCTGTGGGATTTAGAGGAGGTCCCTGGCGTCCTCGGATTCATGGAGACGGAGAGTAGCTTTGGCGGCAGCCAGGGAAGGGGGGTGAGTGTGTAAGGGGAACAGGGTTTCAGTTTGGGAAGATGAGAAGCTTCTGGAGATGTGGATGGTGACACGGCTGCAGAAGCCAAATGTAGTTCAAACAAGAAGCACCAATAGGTGTCTGAGGCCGGGCGCGGCGGCTCATACCTGTCATCCCAGCACTTTGGGAGGCCGAGGCCGGTGGATCGAATGAGGTCAGGAGTTCGAGACCAGCCTCACCAACCTGGGGAAACTCCGTCTGTACTAAAAACACAATAAAATTACCCAGGTGTCGTGGTGTGCACCTGTCATCCCAGCTACTCAGGGGGCTGAGGCAGGAGAATGGCGTGAACCCGGGAGGCGGAGGTTGCAGTGAGCCGAGATCGCGCCACTGCACTCCAGCCTGGGCGACACAGCGAGACTCTGTCTCAAAAAAATAATAATTATTATTTTTTGTGTGCATGATGTACATTTTACTACAATTTGAAAAACACTGGGGACCGGACACCGTGGTTCACGCCTGTCATCCCAGCACTTTGGGAGGCCGAGGCTGGTGGATCGCCTGAGGTCAGGAGTTCGAGACCAGCCTCACCAACCTGGGGAAACTCCGTCTGTACTAAAAACACAATAAAATTACCCAGGTGTCGTGGTGTGCACCTGTCATCCCAGCTACTCAGGGGGCTGAGGCAGGAGAATGGCGTGAACCCGGGAGGCGGAGGTTGCAGTGAGCCGAGATCGCGCCACTGCACTCCAGCCTGGGCGACACAGCGAGACTCTGTCTCAAAAAAATAATAATTATTATTTTTTGTGTGCATGATGTACATTTTACTACAATTTGAAAAACACTGGGGACCGGACACCGTGGTTCACGCCTGTCATCCCAGCACTTTGGGAGGCCGAGGCTGGTGGATCGCCTGAGGTCAGGAGTTCGAGACCAGCCTCACCAACCTGGGGAAACTCCGTCTGTACTAAAAACACAATAAAATTACCCAGGTGTCGTGGTGTGCACCTGTCATCCCAGCTACTCAGGAGGCTGAGGCAGGAGAATGGCGTGAACCCGGGAGGCGGAGGTTGCAGTGAACTGAGATCGTGCCACGGCCCTCCAGCCTGGGCGACAGAGCCAGACTCCGTCTCAAAAAAAAAATAATGATTATTATTATTTTTTTGTGTGTGTGCGTTATGTACATTTTACTACAATCTGAAAAACACTGGGGACCGGACACCGTGGTTCACGCCTGTCATTCCAGCACGTTGGGAAGCGGAAGCAGGTGGATCACTTGAAGCCAGGCCCTGAAGACCAGCCTGGCCAACACCGTGAAACCCCATCTCGACTAAAACACGGGGGGAAACGTGTCAGGACGTGGCAGATTCAGGAAAGGAAATGGGAACCTCCACCCAGGACTCCCGGAATGGAGACGTCAGTGCCGACGGCCACACGGTCACCGTCATCTTTTCGTAAACAGCTCCTGACACG
This sequence comes from Macaca thibetana thibetana, assembly GCF_024542745.1. Classification (NCBI taxonomy): domain Eukaryota; kingdom Metazoa; phylum Chordata; class Mammalia; order Primates; family Cercopithecidae; genus Macaca; species Macaca thibetana. The sequence continues at coordinate 2,066,225 of NC_065598.1, forward strand.
TGTTCGATAGGATTACGTTAAAACAACTGGGGCGTGATTGATAACGTAATATCCCGGCCCCGTGGATCATCTATCACCGGGAGTATATTAATTATTCAAAGGAACTCCCTTCTGTAAGAATCGATGTGGGAAACGGAGCCACAGGACGTCCAATCCTCTGCGGACTCCAACAACATCATAAAATACGAACGCGAAATCCCCTCCACCCGTCATCAGCGGTGTAATAACACCCATTTATTCACCTGTCAAAGCCCGGGCACGATTTCATTTTACAGAAGGATAATCGAATACATTTTCCAGTCCTTATTTTATCGTTGCACAAAACGACCTGTGCGTGTTTTAAAGAAGTCGTGAACGCCGAAATGTGAAACCGACGTTTACGGGTCAACAGCTCCGTCCAGGGTGAAGGTCAGAATCTAATATAGGTCCTCGCCCACACGGCAGGGCCTTAAAGATGGTCACTGGGGTGCAGTCCAGCTGGGAGAACCCCAAATCTCTGAGAACCCAAAAACCCTGTTCACAGTCATCATCTTTGCTTGACTTACTATGTTTTGTATTTTGCATTTTTTTTGTAGAGATGGGGTCTTGCTATGTTGCCCAGTCTCAAGAGATTTTTCCAATCAGGCTCCCGGTTAGCCGGGATTATGCGCCCAGGCCACCTCACCCACCTTATTTTATTTTATTTTATTTTATTTTATTTTATTTTATTTTAGGGAGACAGAGTCTCCCTGTGTCGCCAGCCTGGAGTGCAGTGACGTGATCTCGGCTCACTGCAACCTCCGCCTCTCAGGTTCAAGAGATTCTCCTGCCTCAGCGTCTCCCGAGTAGCTGGGATGACAGGTGCACGGCACGACACCCAGCTAATTTTTGTATTTTTTGTAGAGACAGGGTTTCATCATGTTGGCCAGGCTGGATCTCCTGACCTCGTGATCCGCCCGCCTCGGCCTCCCGAAGTGCTGGGATGACAGGTGTGAACCACCGCGCCCGGTTCCACATTTCACTCCACGTCACACCCTCGAATCCCGGAACAATGAGGCATTTGTCCGTCGATCCCTGCCGTGTGGGAAACAGGCCACTCCCAAAGCAAAGCCCTGTGGAACGCGTCTCCCAGCCGTCTCAGAGCCCCGGCTGCTTTGCTGCACACCTGGTTAGTGAGACATTCCTGCTCATCTTCCAAAGTACCCCGGTTTGGATCAGAATATACAGCAACCCCCTCTCTGGGCTTGAGGGAAAAAAATGATCCTCAAAATCCCATGTTTGTAATTAGCAGTAACCGATGTATTTTAATACGTTGCAGGGAAAACTGTGTTTAAGACCGTTTACTTCTTCAAAAAAATTTTATAAGTTCTGGGATGCACGGGCAGAACGTGCAGGTTTGTTACGTGGGTAGACACGTGTCGTGGTGGTTCGCTGCACCCGTCAACCTGTCATCTAGGTGTTAAATCCCACATGGATCAGATATTGGTTAGCATTACGATAGCATCCTAATGCTCTCCCTCCCCCTGCCTTCCACCCCCCGACAGGCCCCGGTGTGTGACGTTCCCCTCCCTGTGTCCACGTGTTCTCACTCACTGATGAGTGAGAACATGCGGTGTTTGGTTTTCTGTTCCTGTGTGAGTTTGCTGAGAAGGATGGTTTCCAGCTTCACCCATGTCCCTGCAAAGGACGTGAACTCATCCTTTTTCATGGCTGCATAGTATTCCATGGTGTCTGTGCCACATATTCTTTATCCAGTCTATCATTGATGGACATTTGGGTTGGTTCCAAGTCTAGGTTTTAAGCCCCACAGGCATTAGGTATGTGTCCTAATGCTCTCCCTCCCCTAGCCCTCACCCCCCGACAGGCCCTGGTGTGTGACGTTGCCTTCCCTGTGTCCATGTGTTCTCATTGTTCACCTCCCACTGATGAGTGAGAACATGTGGTGTTTGGTTTTCTGTTCCTGTGTGAGTTTGCTGAGAAGGATGGTTTCCAGCTTCATCCATGTCCCTGCAAAGGACGTGAACTCATCCTTTTTCATGGCTGCATAGTATTCCATGGTGTCTGTGCCACATTTTCTTTATCCAGTCTGTCACTGACGGGCATTTGGGTTGGTTCCAAGTCTTTGCTATGGTGAATAATGCCGCAGTAAACATACATGTGCGTGTGTCTTTATAGTAGGATGATGTATAATCCTTTGGGTATATACCCAGTAATGGGATGGCTGGGTCAAATGGTATTTCTAGTTCTAGATCCTTGAGGAATCGCGACACTGTCTTCCACGACGGTTGAACTAATTGACACTTACACCGATTCACCTCACATAATTGCTACAGAATAGCCAGGCAGGGAAAAGCACATGTATGTCAGCCCGGAAGGATTTGCCTAGCTCGTTTGTATGTTAAAGAAAGCGAAAAAATAATCATAATAAAATTAAAATAATAAAGGAGACAGACTTTAGGGTTGCAAATCTGTTTGAATGTGTGTTTGGGTTTTGTTGCTAGTTTGTTTTTTTTTCTCCCCCCGTCCAATTTATGGCTGAAATCAGCTGGTTAAATGGTGACTCAAGAAGTCAGCCTCTGTGCCACGCAATTATCTCTTCCTTTCCTAACCAGAAACAACAGGTGTCCGCCAAGACTGCAGAGAGCATAGAAAAAAAAATATATATATATATATATATCCGGTCGTTTAAAAATTGTAAATCTAGGCCGTATGAATTTCAACCAGGCGTGCTTCAGCCGAGGGGCAGAGGCTGGTTAAGTACCAGGCAACGGTTTGCAGCAATAAGGGCAAGAAATAGGTCTCATTACATTTCCTTAGCAGACGGTTCTCCCAGGAAATCTCCTCGCTTTCAGGTGCGGGCTGCCCGTTAATGACAGTTGCCTTCCCCAAAGCCAAAGCGATTTTGCGAAAAGGACTGTGTGACAGTGTTTGCTCATTATTTTGGATCCGAGTTATCTTCCATGGCAACGACAACCACAACAAAAATACACACACAATTATTAAAGCAAGCTTTTAGGGATGGTTTGTCTCTGATTCATTTGAATTTTTTTTTTTTTCCAGCTTCCTTTCTTTTCCTTCAAATCTCACAGACCCTCAGAGCTCTGGATAGACGCCGGCTTGCGGTCGGTGCACGGTCAAGAATGACAAAGACCAGAGACAGCAAACAATGCCAGTTTACCCCAGCTCTCCTCATTCATCCCGTCCACTACCACTGTTTATCCTACTTTCTGAGAACATTAAAATGAATGCAAAAACTTCTCCGCCCTCCCCAGACTGCAGATGTGTCAGACCCACAGAGGTACAAAGGATTCGATATCACTCTGCCGTCCCGGGCCATTCCACCCTTCCCGGGACCCCTGTGTTCATCACACCTGCTGCCCACAGCTGGAAAGTTGGGTCTGGGCAGCAGGTGCGGTGGCTCTTCTGAAATAGGTGTGCCTATTTCATTAAAATTCAAGTGATTCGTCCGTCCCCACTGCCGCCCCCTGGAAGGGATGACGCCACTTTCATGCCCCCACGTGTCTGCAGAGTGAGCGAAATGCCAAAATCGGTGCCAGCCACGGGACTGTGTCGGATTCAGCTCCCTCCTGGAAACAGTCCAGGCCTGGAACTCACCTCAGGAGTTCATCCCACCAGGCAAGGAGGCCGTCCTGTGGATGCTCTGAGCCCTGGTCCCCCTCGTGCCCTCAGTGCCACCCCTGGGGTACCTGGTGGAGACCTTCCCAACGTGCAGGGCTTTCCAGACACTGCCTAAGAGAAGGTGCTGGCCGGGAGCTCACACCCCTGTCATCCCAGCACTTTGGGAGGCTGAGACGGGAGGATCACTGGCGCCCGGGAGGTCGAGGCAACTGTGAGCTGTGATCACACTTTTTAAAATATATATATACACAAATGTATATATTATAATTATATATTATATATTAAATATATATTATAGGCCGGGCGCGGTGGCTCAAGCCTGTAATCCCAGCACTTTGGGAGGCCGAGACGGGCGGATCACGAGGTCAGGAGATCGAGACCATCCTGGCTAACACGGTGAAACCCCGTCTCTACTAAAAAATACAAAAAACTAGCCGGGCGAGGTGGCGGGCGCCTGTAGTCCCAGCTACTTGGGAGGCTGAGGCAGGAGAATGGTCTAAACCGGGGAGGCGGAGCTTGCAGTGAGCTGAGATCCGGCCACTGCACCCTAGCCTGGGCGACAGAGCAAGACTCTGTCTCAAAAAAATATATATATATATTTAATATATAATATATAATAATATATATTAAATAAATATATAATATATAAATATATATTATATATAAAATATATATTTATATATAAAATATATAATATATAAAATATATAAACATATTTTATATAAAAATATATTTATAATATATTAATATAAATATATAATATGAATATATTATATAAATGTGTATTATATTATATAAATATATATAATATTAATATATAATTATATATTAATATAATATATAATATATAAATATATGAATATATAATATATATGAATATATATTCATATATTTTATATGTAAATATATATTTATATATTATATAAATATATATAACATTAAAACTATATATATACACACAAGCACATATATATATATATTTTTTGTATTTTTCTTAAAGACAGTTGTTATTTCAGATCTCGTCTCAAAAACAAAAAAGAGGCCGGGTGTGGTGGCTCACGCCTGTAATCCCAGCACTTTGGGAGATTGAGGCAGGTGGATCACTGGATCCCAGGAGGTCGAGATAGCAGTGAGCCACGGTCACACCACTGCACTCTAGCCCAGGTGACAGAGCAAAACCCTGTTTAAAAAATATATATATGTGTGTGTGTGTGTACATACATATATATATGTATAAAACATTATATTTATTATTGATTATTAATTATTAATAATATATTATTAACGTTATATATTATATATAAAAACATTAAAATGTTATATATACTTAAATATAAAACATTCATATATACATAACATTAAAATATTATGTATATATAACATTAAAACTATGTGTGTGTATATACATATATATATATATTTTTTTTAAGAGAGTTGTTATTTCAAACCCTGTCTCAAAAAGAAAAAACAAGGCTGGGTGCGGTGCCTCACGCCTGTAATCTCAGCACTTTGAAAGGCCAAGGCAGGTGGATCACCTGAGGTCAGGAGTTCGAGACCAGCCTGGCCAACATAGTGAAACCCCGTCTCTGCTAAAAATACAAAAATTAGCCAGGTGTGGTAGCACGCACCTGTAATCTCAGCTACTCGGGAGGCTGAGGCAGGAGAATTGCTTGAACCCGGGAGGTGGAGTTTGCAGTGAGCTCAGACTGTGCCACTGCACTCCAGCCTGGGCGACACAGCAAGACCCTGTGTCAAGAAAAAATGAAGAGAACCTGCTGGCCGGGCGCAGTGGCTCACACCTGTAATCCCAGCACTTTGGGAGGCTGATGTGGGAGGATCACTTGAGTCCAGGAGTTTGAAAGCAGCCTGGGCAACATAGTGAGGCCTCATCTGTACAAAAGTTTAAAAAATTAGCCACAATGGTGGCACGCACATGCGTTTGAGACCAGCCTGGGCAACATAGTGAGACCCCATCTCTACAAAACATTAAAAAAAAATAGCCAGGTATGGGCCAGGTGCGGTGGCTCACGCCTGTCATCCCAGCGCTTTGGGAGGCCGAGGCGGGCGGATCACTTGAGGTCAGGTTATCGAGTCCAGCCTGGCCCACTTGGTGAAACCCCATCTCTACTGAAAATACAAAAATTAGCCGGGGGTGGTGCCGGGCACCTGTAATCCCAGCTACTCGGGAGGCTGAGGCAGGAGAATCGCTTGAACCCGGGAGGCGGAGGTTGCAGTGAGCTGAGCTCGCACCACTGCACTCCAGCCTGGGCGAGAGACCCTGCCTCCAAAAAAATAAATAAATAGGCAGACATGATGCCACACACCTGTAGTCCCAGCTACTCGGGAGGCTGAGGCAGGAGAATGGCTTGAACCCGGGAGGTGGAAGTTGCAGTGAGCCGAGATCCCACCACTGCACTCCAGCCTGGGCCACAGAGCAACACGTTGTCTCAAATAAATAAAATAATAAAATGAAAATAACTATTGCGAGTACAGAACGCACGGGCCCACGCCATCGCCGGCCTGCGGATTTTGAGTGGAACAACTTATGTTTGTTCTCAGAACCTCACACGTGAACACACACCGCTCCCTGCTCCCGGCCTCCGTGTCCGTCCGTCTCCGACACACACACACACACACACACACACACACACCAAGTATGTGGTACTTTCTCCCGTCAATCCCCGGGTACTCCAATGAGACCGTAGGAAACGTGAACACGTACGTGATCGATTCTGACAGTTCTTGGCAGCCCGGGCAGCTGAGCCCTGGCAAGCTTCTCTCTCTCCCCATCCAAGATTGAGTTTGGACGGAAACACAGTCCTCATTGAAGCAGCAATTAAAGGGCCTCATAGACTGCTGGAGAATTGTGATTAATGCAAAGAGTCTTGTTTAATGGGGATATTAAGTAAACGGCGGCTTAAAATGTCCATTTATCATCCACCGGTTCCTAATTGCCTTCCTGTTCGGCCGGCACGAGCTTTTTCAGGACGCACGACGTTCCTTGATCGCGGCCGTTGCAAAGGCCATCAATCAAGCCGGAGGATTTTTAGCTAATTCTGAGGGAGGCTACGTGGAACCCATAGCAAGCCAAGGGGGTGGCCGTGAGCTTTCATGATAACGGGAAGGGAGTCCGGCCCCAGCTGTCCCCCCGGGGAACACGCGGATGTCCAGAGCCAGGCCGAGGCGCTACTCCCCGGACACTGTGAGGACCCAGACGGGCGGCCGCAGCAGCACGAGCCCCTGGTGTGTTCAGGACACAGCTGTCGTCCCTCATGCACAACGGCAGGGACATTTGATTTCACCCCCCGGGGAAATAGGGAGCCACGGACTGTTCTTGAGCAGGTGACAACGACAAGCAAGAAGGGTTTCTGTTCTCACACAGCAAGTGGCACCTGAACAAGGCAAAGAGAAGTTTATTTTCTGTGAGGAAGGGCGACCCCCAAGATGTGTAGGTCGAAGCTGTCATCCCCCAGGGCCTTAGAATGTAACTGGATTTGGAGACAGATCGTAAAGGAGGTGACTAAGGTAACATGAGGTCACTAGCGAAGGCCGTCATCCAAGAGGACTCTGGTGTCCTTAGAGGAAGATGATTAAGACACAGACACACACAGAGGGACGAGGCTGTGAGGACACAGGGAGAAGACGGCGTCTCCAACCCCAGGAGAGAGGCCTCAGGAGGAACCAGCCCTGCCCACACCTGGATCTCGGACCTCCAGCCTCCAGGACTGTGGGAGAATCAATGTCTGTTGCTTAAGTCCCCCGGTGTATGGGATTTTGTTATGACAGGTGCACCAGGGACTCATCCACACACTTAACTATTCGAACGTCTCTTGAACATGTTCCAACTCCTTTTTTTTTTTTTTTTTTTTGAGACGGAGTCTCGCTCTTTCGCCCGGGCTGGAGTGCAGTGGCCGGATCTCAGCTCACTGCAAGCTCCGCCTCCCGGGTTCCCGCCATTCTCCTGCCTCAGCCTCCCGAGTAGCTGGGACTACAGGCGCCGCCACCTCGCCCGGCTAGTTTTTGTATTTTTAGTACAGACGGGGTTTCACCGTGTTAGCCAGGATGGTCTCGATCTCCTGACTTCGTGATCCACCTGCCTCAGCCTCCCAAAGTGCTGGGATGACAGGTGTGAGCCACCGCGCCCGGCCTTTTTTTTTTTTTTTTTTGAGACTGTTTTTTTTTTTTTTGCTCTGTTGCCCAGGCTGGAGTGCAGTGGCTCAGTCTCAGTTCACTGCAACCTCTGCCTCCCGGGTTCAAACGATTCCCCCACCTCAGCCTCCCAAGTAGCCAGGGTTCCAGGTGCGTACCAGCACACTCGGCTACTATTCTTTTTTTTTTTTTTTTTTTTTTTGAGACATAGTCTCACTTTTGTTGCCCAGGCTGGAGTGCAGTGGCACAATCTCAGCTCACTGCAACCTCCATGTCTCGGGTTTAAGTGATTCTCCTGCCTCAGCCTCCCAAGTAGCTGGGATGACAGGCACCCGCCACCACACCCGGCTCATTTTTTTGTATTTTTAGTAGAGACAGGGTTTCCCCATGTTGACCAGGCTGGTCTCGAACTCCTGACCTCAGGTGATCCGCCTGCCTCAGCCTCCCAAAGTGCTGGGATGTCAGACGTGAGCCACCGCACCCGGCCCCTGAGGGATCAGATTTTTTAAGAGCCCCTGGGTGGGTGGTGGGCACGTCACTGAGCGGAAGTGCTGATTGGTGAGAGGTGAAATCTTCTCGCACTGAGTCTGTTCCTGGGTGCGGACGGCAGGATCAGATGAGTCAGTTTATTCATCTGGGTGGGGTCAGGTGATCCATCAAGTCCATTGTCTGACAAATACCTCAAGCACCGAGATCTTAGCAGCTGTGTAGGGAGGATCAGAGTCCTGTCGCCAAAACCATCATTGCTAATCTTGGGGTTAACCTGTTGGTCTTGTAAAGGCAAAATCTCGTCCCCAGGCAAGAACGAGGTCTGTTGTGGGCATACCCACATTCACATAGACACACATATACGGACACATGTGCACACAGACACATATACAGGCATACGCATGCAGACATACAGAATCACACACACATACGTGCAAGGCATGTCCACACTCACACACTCTCATGTGCACACACAGGCATATGCACGCACAGATACACAGAAACACACACACACACGTGC